>NC_136619.1:11503870-11546370 GCF_933228915.1 Telmatherina bonti | reverse complement strand
AACTCCAGAGTGGAAGAAGGTCCAGCCCCTCTCGAGGGTACTGGTTCCAGAGCCCAAGCCATGCGTCGAGGTGAGTCCAACTATATCTAGTCGGAACCGCTCAACCTCGCGCACAAGCTCAGGCTCCTTCCCCACCAGAGAGGTGACGTTCCACGTCCCTAGAGTCAGCTTCTGCAGCCGGGGATCGGACCGCCAGGGTCCCCGCCCCTTGCTGCCGCCCAGCTCACATTGCACCCGACCCATATATACATATGTATATATATATATATATATATATATATATATATATATATATATATATATATATATATATATATATATATATATATATATATATATATATATATAAAAACAAGATTTAAGCATAATTGGATGTTTAATATCTTAAAAATATAAATAGGGACAAAATTTTATGGTAGTTTTTTTTAAGTTGGAAGTAATGAAGTCTTTGCTTTCTGACTGGCAGACGTGTAAAAAAGACTGATCAAACAAACTACTACTTATCAATCAGGTGTGTTCTCTCCACCATGCCTTACCCTACTACTTCGTTTTCGTTTTTGGGCCCACTTCTGCTGCCAGGAGCATGCATGTTATATGCAAAACAAAACAACACGGTTGTTAGTAAGCCATAAAAAGAAACACTGCAGATATAAATGTGTAGTAAATACAGTGCAAACCAGTGTCCCTCATGACAGAACACATGCAGCAGATAAACCTGGGGGCTTGCCATACATTGCTTTTCTTGCTGTCCCAATGCCTGAGTGAGAGACTCATGTCCACCAGCACGACGCCCATGTCCTCCTCCAGGCTGTTTGGGTCATCCAGTGCCAGAGACAGCTCATTGACCCTGAGACAAGGCGAATTTCAGCTTAAAGTTAAACACATCTACATGTGAGACAGGCGGTCAGGTGACACTCAGTATATGAGTTTTATTCTGACCAAAAACAAAACTAAGTTTCACTGAGCAGCAGAGAGAGGAAACCAGGCTGAAATATTCTACAAAACACTGATCCACTCACATAGAGCTGTAATGGGGTTCAGGTTAACGTAGGGTTGTGAAAACAGCCACTATACAGGTAAAAATATACAACCATAAATTTATTGTAAACACAGATTAATCTGAGCAAACACCAGAACTAAACTCCTCCTCCTCTGCTGAGGTGGCATTTCTGTGCACGTGTGGACAGAGCAGATAATAATCAGACTATTTTCTTAACAATGTCAGTGAAATCTGGAAGGATTGGTGCATGTTTTCGCTGTTTGAACAGCGCTGGAAAACTGGAACTGTGGTGAGAAAAAATAACAAAAAGCTTTACTTCCAAAAGAGAATTTCCTCCATCTGTGTCTGTCTGAGTCCTTGAGCCTAAAAGAGTTCCAACAAAACTACATCAAATGTGTAAAAGTAAACAGCCAAAGTTTTGAGCTACATTTTTACTGTTTCATAACTTCCAAAGAGAATTACGCAGAGGTGGCAATTCCTGGTCCAGAAAGTAAAAGTCCTTCCATTGGATCTACCTGTACATTTAGAACAGGTGTTTTCACTAACAGGCTCATTTACCTGGCAAATAAACTCTGCTCATTAAATTCAGATCGTGTGGTGACTTGTCGGAACAGCTGCCGGACAGGACTTTTATTTTCTGGACCAGGAATTGCCACCTCTGGAATTACATATTGTTTCCTAAAGCAAATGGTCAGTAATAAAATGCTGTTTCTGTCCGCTAAATCACAGTTTACATTGTCTAACGAATGTACACAAAACTACCCCCACATTAATCTACACCTCTGCAAGATTCAGACAGACAGACAGACAGATAGACAGATAGACAGATAGACAGACAGATAGATAGATAGATAGATAGATAGAACAATTTAACCTCAGATGAAATTCTATTAACATTTTAGCTTGAAAAAAAGGGAGGGTGTGATAGCAGACTGTAATATGTTACGTGAATATATCTAGATTTAAATAAATTAATTTAAGTGACAAGTGCTATAGTATGTAAATTCAGCATAGAAACATACACCATTAATTCTGTACTTTTAGTTTTAGTATATTCATTTTAGATGCTCGCTGTACAGAAATGGTGTATGTAAAACACCATTTTAAAATAGAATTCTTACATTAGTTCCTCTATATTACAATAAATCTCCTACTTAAATGCAAATATTATTTAGGTCTGTTGTTCAGAGTTCACATGTCACCCTTCTCCAGCAAAGTGCCGACAACACAAGCTGCCAAAAGGACAAGTCATTTAGAAACAGCGTTTCTGTTTTATGTTCACCAGAGGGCGATGTTACCCGCTAGAAAGAAAGAAAGAAAAGGAAAAGAGAAAGAAGAACGACCAAACTGTGGCAACTTCTTTGAAAACAAGCATTTGAAAAGACATTAAAACACATAAGTAAATGCATTATATTAGATTTTTGTACACAGAAACAAAACATTACTAATGTTTTAAAAACCCAGAGTCCGTCATCTTTTAAGCTCCACAACTTTGGCACTCGCATTCGGTTCCCAACACCTCATACAGTCACAGATTAGCACCACACTTACTTGTCCATTTCCAGATCACTAAGGAGGACAAAGGTGGAGCCCATGAAGTCATCAGTGGTCAGGTCACGATCATATACCTGCATCAGATCAGATAACGACTGAACGTTACCACAGGGAGGCAGCTCAAACCACAACAACTGGCTGCACATGAGGAATCTCACACACCCCAATACTGATCAAATACACTGATTAAACAGTAATGTTTAGATGCTATTAAAAAACTACTTTTTTATGATAGTGAAAGGCACAGTCTGTCAGTGAAGCTCCAACTGATTACAGATCTGTAAGCCATAATAACATACCTTGATGTAAAGTCTCTGATTCAGATCCTTCACAGGCAAAGTGAAGGACTCGTTCCATGTTGGGTTCAGGTTTTTATAAACCACTTTGCTTTTGTAGAAGGTTTTTCCATCCAGCTTGAACTTCACATAAGGATCACTGGTACCTGAACATAGAAAGGACAAAAGAAAAAAACATAAATACAAATATTTACAAAGTTTTATCTGTAAACCCAACAGAGCTCCTCCTGCATTCACTCAGCTTTCAAGCATCATGAGTCACTGGGAGTAACACCATTGATCTTGTTACTACTTTCCACACCAGCCCCCGTCTCACCTTTCTGAACTTTAAGAGAAACATCTCAGATTTCAGTAAAAGGGGGACCCAAGCTTCTCTCATTGTGTGTGTGAAGGATGTGGGTTTTTCCTCTCCAACTGAAGGGCCCACAACTTCCTGAATCAACAGTCAATAAAGGTTTTGCTTCCGTTTTGACGACGAGCAACACCCAAAGTCTTCATTAAAGGCTGCTTCACATGCAGCCAGGGCAACATGTAAACACGCCTGGTGACATGTAAACACGCCTGGCAACATGTAAACATGGCAACATGTAAACACGCCTGGTGACATGTAAACACGCCTGGCGACATGTAAACACGCCTGGTGACATGTAAACATGCCTGGTAACATGTAAACATGGCAACATGTAAACATAACTGGCAACATGTAAGAACACCTGGCAACACCCAAATACGCCTGGCGACATGTAAACATGGCAACATGTAAACACGCCTGGTGACATGTAAACACGCCTGGCGACATGTAAACACGCCTGGTGACATGTAAACATGCCTGGTAACATGTAAACATGGCAACATGTAAACATAACTGGCAACATGTAAGAACACCTGGCAACACCCAAATACGCCTGGCGACATGTAAACATGGCAACATGTAAACACGCCTGGATCAGGACACGTAAAACTTTAGTTTGTGGATTGATCATAACAAAATAACATGGTTTCTCCACTCAGTAGTTAAAATAAAGGTCATTTTTCTGCAGAAATGGAAATCAATGTCTTTTTGTGTCGTTTCACTTAAGTTCCAGTTGATGGAAACATTTCCTGACCTTTTCCTTTAGACATCACTTGTTCAGTACAAGTCGATTTGTTTCATCGATAGTTGAGATGTTTATGCTCAAATGCAGCAAAACAGATTTAAACCGTCTAACACCTACAGGTGCTTTTGGCCCATCTATTTGTGTACACCATGGGAAATGCCGCCACTTGTAGTTCACAGAAATACACCTACAGTGGGTTTTTTTTTTTTAGCTCCCACTTCATAGTATGAGCCTTTATAACTTTATAACTACAAAAAGTCTGGTCCAGTTGGGGTTAGTGGATTTACACGTTAGCAGATTGTCCCAACCTGGCAGCTATCATAACAAGAACCTGTCATTACAAAAACAAAACATTGTTGGAGACTCATTCATACAAAGCGCGGCTCTTTAAAAACCCAGAACAAAGCAGAAAAGAATGGACCGTCTTTACTGGGCCTTCGTGCACACAGGAGGATTTACTTTGCTTCTCAGTGAAAATGTCACTTGAAAAAATTCTCCTGAACACAGGTTGTCTTTCTTCCCATCACCACCACAGAGCGGTCCACCAGACCACCATCAAGTTTTACAGATGGGATTAGGATCTCCTCCTGGTGTTCATCATTAATCCAAACAGCTTTATTTTTCCATCCTTAGAAAACTTGTAAGAGGCCGCTTCGTTGTGTTTTCAAGCACTGGTTTCCTTCTTGCAGCTCTGCCACAAACACCATCGTAGTTTGGCGTTTCTTCTACGGTAGACTCATCAACAATAGCTAACAGGACTTACAGATTCTTACACACCTTCATCATAATCTTTGTTGGTTTGCCACTCCTTGGGAGGATATTTGCCTTAAATAATAAATGAAGAATAGCCTTAAATGTTTTGAGTGTGAAGACAAACGCTCATCAATTACCAAATCCTAAATGTAATGAGGCTGACATGCTTTCTGCATGTTGTGTAAACCATCTGATCAAACGGAAAATAACAGCGGGGCGATCATGTGCTGTTTTTAAATGACCATATAAGCTTAGTAATAACGAGTGAAACCAAATCTTTCTTTACCCGTCGTCCTTCATTTTCTGTGGTGAATGCACAGCAACACAAAGGAGACAAATGTAATCCAATTACATGCTGGGAGGGAAAGTATCTGCTGCACTGAATGCTGGGTGTGGCTCAAACAAGTTGTAATATGCTGTCTGGAATCCTGCCCCGGCCGGCACAGGATCTGCACAGCTGACCTGACGCTCAGGTGTATTTGTTATACCCTGCACTCAGTACAATAAAGCACCGTCAAACGCACATTCCTGGCTAACATGAGGCAAGGCTGAGTAAACATACAGAGGCTGCAAGAAGTAGGAACACACACATTGCCTGTGATGGAAACCTAGGTTTGTTGGTCGCTTAAGCTTCAGGCTTTGCTTCAGGGGGAAATTTGGTAGGTTTAGCAAATCAACACCAGCGCATGTTGCAACGTGAGACGTGGTCTGGCAGAAGGAATCAACAGCAGTACACACACTCAGCCTGACACGCACATACAGCGGCTAACGCAAGATTAAGCCCAATGACTTCAGCAACAAACTGTAAAAACTATAGAGGCGGGAAAATCCAATCAAAAAATCTAAATTGCGATTTTCTTTTGCGTCACAATTTTAAAATAGATTTTTTTATTTTCAAATAAATAAAAATAATGATAATTTTGTCATTTTTAGAGTTTTTATTGATCTTTTAACGTGTCTTCTTTGGCGTTATAGCAGCAGATTGATGGTCTGGCGACTGTGTTGTTTTTTCCTAACTGAAATCAAGAAAAATGACGAGCAAAAAAAAGTTTTATAAATTTTTCTTTTGTTTTTAATCTACAAAAAATAGCAATATCGAAGAATTGTGGGAATCACAATTTAAATTGAGCCGTCACCCAAAAAATCGAATTGAATCGGGACAAAAGCATATCGTCACAGCCCTAAAAACTATGGGTCAAATTTCTCCCTTCTCTCTTGCATGTACTAACACAATGTTTCTCATGTGGGGGTTCGCGTACCGCTGGGGGTACTTCAAGGCGCTCCAGGCTTTTTATCTTTTACGTTTTCTTTAAAACATCCTTACATAAAATAAATATATAATAAATATTTATTTTAAATTTACATTTAGATTTCATTCCTCCCAAAATCCCACATTTTGACGTGACTTGAAGCCCACCCGTTAAGAGCCAAATCGTATTCGTCAGTCACTGTCGCCTTGACAACACAAACAATGGAGTCCTGGTTGAAGCTTATTGAAGATGAATTGTTTTGCACAGTTAAAGTTTAATAAACCAAATACAAATGTGCCGTATTTCATGTTTTTTCTTAACCAAAAATACTTAGCAGTGGTTGCGGGGGGGTACCTGGCTGAAAAAATATTTTACAGGGGGTACTGTGGTGCAAAAAGGTGAAGAAACGCTGTTCTAACACCATGAAGTATTCTTAGCTTCTGCTGGAACCTGGTTTCTCTGGTTGGACCATTAAAGGGCATCACTTTCTCTAAGCACACAAAGAACATTTGGACATTTGTTTCAATATCTTATTGTTCACAGTTTGCTGAATAGTTTTTGATATTTTTAAACGTAGAGCAGCCTTCCCTGTTGTATCTGCTAGTCTGTGTTGCATCATTATTAAACAGAATGGGGGTAAAGCTAGAATAGAGGAAGTGTTGGCAGCGTATTTAGCTGATGTTTAAGCAGTAGCGGTGCTGAGACAAAGTTCTTACCAGAGCGGTCCCTGATGACCAGGTTGCGTCCTCCTTTCAGGTTGATGGTGAGCAGGAAGGACCTGGGTGAATCCTGGATGTTCTCCGGCACACTCACAGACTCGTTCCCCATCTCGTACTACACACACAAACCATTTCATTACTTATACACGGCTCAAAAAGATAAAGGGAACATTTAAGAGACGCATCACAGATCGATGGAAATGAAAATCATTAACCAATGGGAGGTCTGGATTCAGATCAGATCACAGGATGACCCAACATCTGGGGAAATTCCTCAAGACATTTCAGAATGAGGTTCAGTAGTGTGTGTGTGGCCTCTGCATGCCTGTATCCACTTCCTACAACATCTAGGTATGGTCCTGATGATGGGACCACTGAGATCTCCTCCCAGACCTGGACCAGGACACCAGACAGACACTGGACAGTCTGTGTTGGGACTATAGACCGTATATGAAAGATGGACGGACCCTACGGTGGTTAAAAGTGAAGCCTATCCGGACGTGCATAAAACTACAGTTCCCCTTAGTTCCACTAGGGGCTCCAAAACAGAGCAAATCCCCATAGACTTCCATGTTAAAAAGACCAACTTCACAGCAGAAATAAACATGTTTACAGCCTGGATCAAAAATCCATTTTAGGTTAATAGGTCAGGTGTACCTTCATGACAACTGTGGGGGGAGTGAAGTGTTTTCTAACTCCTCCGTTTAAGAGTAATTTAATCTCACAATTCAGCATATTTAGGGGCGTGTCCTTTTGATTGACAGGTACCCGATCTTCTGCTTCAAGTCAGAAAAATGTAGAACAACTGCGGTTTTTAGCGTGTTAACAACGTGACTTAGCTTTAGCCCGCTTACCTCCGTTAGCTGGTTAGCTCCTGTTATCTCCGGGTTAGCTCGGTTAGCTCTTAGCTACAGAAAGCCCAGAGTTTGCTAGATGTCAATCATCCACCATGACGCTCACAGCCCCCCTCTCTGCTCCACCTCTTTGCCCATATTTGTATTTTCCGGACGAGACGCGCATGCCCCTGCCAAGATGGCGATGGTAGGAACCGCCCACCGAGCTTCTATTCAGCTCTTCAGAAACCTATGGGTGACGTCATGAAGGCTACGTCCATCTTTTTATATACAATCTATGATTGGGATGTGGTGGTTCTGGATGGAACAGGGCATGATGTCACAGAGGTGCTGGACTGGATTCAGCCTGGCCAGTTCACAGCATCAGTGCCTTCATTATGCAGGAACTGCTGACGTACTCTGGTCTGGTGAGCACATGGAGGTCTGCGTGGCTCTCCGAGGAGACCATCAGTAACCCACTTCCAAACTGGTCATGCTGGAAGATGTTACAGGCATCTTCCATGGCATCTACAAACTCGCACACATCTGTCACATGTGCTCAATGTGAACCTGCTCTCATCCATGATGAGTACAGGATGCCAACCACCAGTCTGCCACTCCTGGTGTTCGTGCATGCCAGTATGGCCGCATGGTGCATGCCAGTATGGCCGCGTGGTGCATGCCAGTATGGCCGCGTGGTGCATGCCAGTATGGCCGCGTGGTGCATGCCAGTATGGCCGCGTGGTGCATGCCAGTATGGCCGCGTGGTGCATGTCAGTATGGCCGCGTGGTGCATGCCAGTATGGCCGCGTGGTGCATGCCAGTATGGCCGCGTGGTGCATGCCAGTATGGCCGCGTGGTGCATGCCAGTATGGCCGCGTGGTGCATGCCAGTATGGCCGCGTGGTGCATGTCAGTATGGCCGCGTGGTGCATGCCAGTATGGCCGCGTGGTGCATGCCAGTATGGCTGCGTGATGCATGCCAGTATGGCTGCACGGTGCATGCCAGTATGGCTGCGCGGTGCATGCCAGTATGGCTGCGCGGTGCATGCCAGTATGGCTGCGCGGTGCATGCCAGTATGGCTGCGCGGTGCATGCCAGTATGGCTGCACGGTGCATGCCAGTATGGCTGCGCGGTGCATGCCAGTATGGCTGCGCGGTGCATGCCAGTATGGCTGCGCGGTGCATGCCAGTATGGCTGCGTGGTGCATGCCAGGCCTCGCTTGTAGAAGTCGTCATCGGGAGCTCTGGTTGTGCTCCTCCTGTTCCTCCTTTCACAAATGAACAGATAGCAGTCCTACTGCTGGATAGGCCTGCTACAGCTCCTCCATGCTCTCCACACTAGGGGTGTGAAAATCAAATTGAAAAAGCGAAAATATGGATTTTTTTTTTTTTTGCTCCACAATTTTAAAATCGATTTTTGAATAAAAAATCGTGTTTTTTTCAAATAAATTTAAATTTTCCATAAGAATTTTTTTTTGTCATTTTTATTTATCTTTTTATGTGTCTTCTTGGGCATTATAGCAGCAGAATGATGGTCTGGCTACTGTCTTGTTTTTTCCTAATTGAAATCAAGAAAAATGACGAGCAAAAAAAAAAAAGTTTTATACATTTTTTTTGTTTGTTTTTAATCTACAAAAATCAGCAATATTGAAGCATTGTGAGAATCGCAATTTAAATCGAATCGGCACCAAAAAAAAAAACAAGAAAACAAATCGAATCGGGACAAAAGCATATCGTCACAGCCCTACTCCACACCGTCAAAACTTTCTTGCCACAGAGCACATTAATGTACCATCCTGGACAAGCTGCACTACTTATGTCCTTTATACCCAAACCACATTCAGCCAAAACCACCTGGAAAGTTTATGCATTGCACTCTGAGATGTTTGTCCAACATGTTCACTGCACCGACGTGGAATAGAGAAAACATGAAAACATGTCAAGTCATTTTTGTTTTGTGTGCTCTTCATGAAGCTGCTGCAGCCACCACTGAACTGATGTAAACAGGCTGCAGGTAAACCCAAACTGGCAAATTACTCCCACAATCCTGTACGTCGCATGTCTTTCTATAAAGGAAGCTTTGTTTTCTTCACATCACAAGATGTTTAAGGTGAGCAGTTTGCATTAAACTGAATCGGTAATTGGCATGAGAATTCACAACAGTAGGTGTTTTCTGGAGTCTAACGAAGAAAAACATCAGTTTTATGAACTATGCCAGTTTTTCTGCACTTCCTACTGACACTGACAGCAATGCTAGGCATTTCTTTGTAAACATCACGTGATCACAAACCCCTGGAGGTTAAAGTTTTCATCAGCTACTGCATCCCGACTCTTGACCACCCAATAGAAACATCTGAGGCACAGACCGACACTGCTGATAAGATTCACACCCTGAACATTTATGCCTTAAGACTTCCGTATGCTCCACTCACGTTGTCACATTTCATTTAGTCTTAATCAATCCTGCTTTTTTCCATTAAGGCACAAAAACAGAGAGAAAGCACAAAAAAGCTGGATCTTTCTTGCTCATATAATTAAGATGAAAAGTATTTGCGATACCAACATTGTTGCAGCTGTTGTGACAAACCTCTAAAACATATATCAACATGACACCATCAGTTTTTCCCTTTTCACTTCTTCTCCATGAAACAGATTAATCTGTTCCAGTCACCCAAGCTTGTATTTGTTAGTGAACAAATCCCTGCTAACTGGAATCGGTCTGCTAAGTGTCCCAACTCTGATGCCTGCTGCCTCATCATGTCCTGATCCCGACACAATAATCTGGAATTAAGCTTTGACACGACTGTATGTCAGCCAAGGCGTAACATGTTACGATGCCACAGCCACTTGACAGACCAGCCTATTCTAGACTAAAGCACCGAGACGCAGCTTAAGATAAACGCAGCAGGAATGACATTTTCAGCTTAAACTCTCAGAGAAATGCATAAATAACATTAAAATTAAAGCATTCAAACAACAGAATCAAGTCACAAGTCAAGAATAGTGCAAACTGGACAGCATCACTTACATTCTGGTTGTCTCCGTCCTTTAAAATGTGACTCCAAAAATCATGATTATTATACTGCTGAGACAAAGATAAATAATCTTCAAAAGCTTATGATGCTAAACCATACGGAGAGGGTTTAAAAGGCACAAAAAGCCCCAGATGATGAAAGATTCAGTCTGTTGATCAGCTAAAGGGCCACAAACTGATCCCTGTTTGGCATTTTCACCACAAGCATAAATCCTCTGAGCATTTATTAAAAATTCCTGTGTCCTGCAGACTGACCACAGTTAACCCCAGAACTTCCTCACGAGCAGAACACAATTTGTTTCTGTCCTCTTTTTTTTTGTTAAACGGCAATTCAAGCCCTTTATCTCGTGATAAAAACACAATAAATGATATTTTTGTTTAAAAAACAAAATCCATTGTTACTCTCTTGCAGTCCTAAGAAACAAAATCTCACAAATAATGAAAGTTTCCACTGCTTGGAGAACCTTGGGATGGATCCTAAACACAGTAAAAACATTTTCTTTCTCCTAAAATGTTCTGGTGTCGCGGTAAATTCACCCACTGATGGACCCAGAGGTAAATAAAGCCGCCGGGCTCACATTAAATCTTCTGACCTTCACACTGTAAACAAGGAGAAGAACAGAGGGAGCGAATCGAGATAATATTTGACAGGTCTATAAATTGAAACTTGCAGGGCTAGAAAGCAGCGATCGCACTTGCAGCTGATGTCTAACAGGTGATCATCCGTTGTGTTAACATTTTACAACTGAGCAGTGAACACACAGGAACAGTTTTTAGATACTTTAGCGTCTTTAAAGCATGAATATTTACAGATTATTAACCCTCCAGTGCTCTGCATCGCCAGCTTCGCTGGTCTGCAACCCGATCCCAAACACCTGCGCACCAGTTCCTCATCCTCACCTGTATACAGTCCTACAGAGGTCCCAGTCTTCTCTCTGTCTGTGTGGTTTCGCTGCTCGGATCACAGATTTCACTGCTGAGCAGCCAGCGCGCTCAACAGGTCCTCGTCTCCCCTCAGAGTAGACGATAGGTGAGACGTTCCTGCTTTATCTCGCTGTTCCAGCGACGTTTTCTGTTTGTGTTAATAATAATAATGTTCTACGTGAACCTGCACCCTCCTCTCAAGTGCTCTCTGGCGTGACAGCTGTTCGGTGTTTTATTTAAACTCGTCATACAGACATTAAAAAAAATCTAATCAGGTGACAGTTAGTCTTTATAATGCTGATGACACCAAAGGTTAGATGTTAACATCTCGAATGTGGTAAAAAAAAAAAAAGTAATCAAACAACATCGAGCATAAAGTTTTTTTGGCCTACTGTACTTTGACCAAAGTATGCGACCAGGCAAAAGATGTCAACCTTTTAGAACCAGACCAATGAAAAAATGGCAAGAAAAGTCTATTTACTTCATTATAATTATAATATTTGGTCTTTTTTTTTTCCTTAAAATAAATAAATAAATAAATGGTGGGGATATTTACTAGGGCTGTGACGATATGCTTCCGTCCCGATTCGCTTTGATTCAGAGTTTTTGGATCCCTGTTCAATTAAAATTGTGATTCCCACAATTCTTCGATATTGCTGATTTTTTATTTTTGACTAAAAACAAGAAAAAAAAAACAATACAAAACTTTTTTTGCTTGTCAATTTTCTTAATTTCAATTAGGATAAGAAACAACCCAGTAGCCAAAATGTCAAATTTAGTAATGGTTTATTTTTATTTATTTTAAAAAAAAAAAAAAAAAAAAAAAAAGATTATTAACAAAAAAATTATTTTAAAATTGTGAAGCAAAAAATCCTGATATTCGATTTTTCAATTCAATTTTCCACCCCTAATATTTACTATTTATTAAACTTCATCCTGAATAATCTGCTTTCTGGTGTGCATTAAGGGCAGGAAACAAGAACCAGATTTGCTAAAAAAAAACAGCATTTTTTTAGCAAAGTCTTTACCGTAAAGCGATGTCAAATGTCTCAGAAACTGTTTTTATCATACATGCCACACATTTCTGTGTCATTTCTGCCTTTCAGCCACATTTCACCCAGAGCACTGACCCCATTTCCAGCTGCATGCCTGCTTTCTTTTTCAACCTATTGTTAGGTCTGAGTAATTTTGCGGTCTGCCTTCAATGAGTTCTCACCTGCTGTAATTTAATCTTCCTTATGGTTTACGTTTATCTGTTGACTGATAAATGCTCCTGACTAAAGTCCCAATAATTACATGCTTAAAAATGAGAAAAGAGGTTCAAGCAGTTCAAGGTGAACTGACATGGGAGATTATAAATACATTTCTAAGACCGTGCTTTGTGAAATAAATCTGTGCTTGATCCAGTTTACATGTAAAACGATTAATCCATCAGTTAAGTGAGATTTGCTGATCAGATTATTCTACCCGCTGCTCATCTGATATCATTACTAGATTTAAGTTTGAGTTTCTGACGTGATCTTTTCGGCACCATGCTGCAAGTGATGGAAACCTGCGAAACAGCGACAGGTCTGACAGGTCAGCAGTGGCTTCAAACTGTTTGATCTGAACAAGTCTCAGTCCAGTAGATGGAAACTACCAGCGTGACCTGACCGGTGATTAGATCAAAGTTTACAACTCAAGGAAATCTAATCTTTTGTACAGAGTAGTTGGTATCACACAAGTTTAGTGTTAAAAAGGAAGCCATACTGAATTTTGGCGCATTTTCTTAGTAGTGGGCCCCCAATGATGGGAATTCTGGATTCTTCCTGGTCTGTTAGCTCAGTGTTTTTCAACCACTGTGCCGTGGCACACCAGTGTGTCTTGAGAGATCATCAGGTGTGCCCTGAGAAATGACCCAATTTCACCTAATTGGTCTAAAAAGCAGCTCTGTGTTCATTCAAACAGGCCCCAGTGAAAGATAATAAAATTCGATCTTCTTGTATTTATCTGATTTCTATTCAAGAGGCTTTGACGAGATGGACTTTATGTTAATAATATGGACTTTAAAAAAAAAAACCAACATTTTGGTTTGTGATGTGCCTTTTCAGTGAGAAAAAGTGTGCCTTGGCTCAAAAAAGGTTGAAAAACACTGTGTTAGATAGCCCAGTCAGTAAAAATCAGTCCCATTACAGTCATTTGGTAGATGAAGTGATAATTTAACCATAGCCACCTAAGACAACTCACATGTCTTGCAGGTGGGAGGAAGTACCTACAGAGAAACCACGCATACATGTAAACTCCACGCAGAAAGGCTACTGTTCAAACCTGCCCCCAGCCGAGGCTGGAACCAGTGACCTTCTCACTGTGGTAACCATTACGACACCTCAACAGTCCTATGTTGAGTCTTGTTTTATCTCTTTCTTTGATGAATAAGCCCCAGTGTGTGTTAAAATGGCCATACATCTGCTTGCTAGCATGTGACCTGGTGGGTAAAGAGAAAATCTGCTGCAGCATCACGCTGAACGCCAGAAAACGTTTTAAAGCAGGGCTTTTGCAGCGTCGTGGGATGTTGCCTGGCAACGACGCCCACAGAATTGTCCATTATAAATGCGACTGAATTGAGAATCCATCATGCATCCTGTCTCTTGTCTGAGCTCTTCTCAGAGTCAACATGTATCTCATTCTCTGTCACCGTCTTTCTATTCTCATTTTTCTTTGATAATGTCCCTCATGTTTCCTTGCTGAATCAGCCATGCTGCACGTTTAGGACGTGTGTGTGTGTGTGTGTGTGTTTACATTCTGGCAAGGAAGTGACGCGGTTCTGTAAAGTGAAATGCTGCTGTGATGTAATGTCATTGGCTGAAAAAATATGTCTGAGGACATTCCTGGAGCATTGATGGCTCATTAAAACAAGTCAGAGGCATGGAGGTTTAAGTGTTAAAGGTTATATAGTGTTGCCATAACGATGAACTATACATATTTCTATTCAGTTGTTCATTCTTTTCTCTGCCAGGCTGAGCTGCACAGCGTTCACTTTCACACATATAAAACCGTACATGTCACTTCCTCAAGACAATATTATTTATAAGTGATATAATAAAGGCTGAGTGTTACACATCAAGAGTAAACATTGTCTACTGTTGTCATCAGGTGATGGTGTGACCTGCCAGTCCGCCACTCACGCTCAACTCTTTACATCTGATAACACGACACTAAACAACACACACACACACACACATGCACGGCTGGCACGGCCATGCTGCAAGCTGTTGATTTTAGATGCAGATCCAGTTGCAGCACTAGTTAGCTCCTCCAAGTTAAACTTGTCAAGTCCTGTGTAAATACACCTGACACACATCGACGCACATCTAAAAAACACCTCATCTGTTTACCTGTGAGACCTGTGAGTGTGCTACCAGGATGTCCCTCTGCATTCTTCTGTCCCATAACTTTACATTTTCATCATGAAATTACACACAGATATGATTTTTCTTTTCTCGTTTCATTTGCAGTTTCTGTACCTGTGAGCTGTCTGGGGAAACCTCCACAGGGGCGACTTCAGGGCAGTAGACCGTCATCATCTCTGGCAGGGCCAGTTCTTCCGGCTCCATGCCTTGAACGGGTCTATAAGGAGTCTCTGAAGGGTCCTCTCCACAGAAACTACTGAATGACTCCTGAGAGGAAGCCCAGTCCTTGCAGTCTGTCGGCACGCTTAGCCTGTGTTCACTCTTTCTAGTTCCTCCGCCTCTGCCGAGGCCACTCCCAGCTCCTCCTTCCAGGTGTCTGCCAGACCTCATGAGCGGAGTAGACGGGCTGCTGTAGCAGGGAGCGTTGTGCTGCTGGAACTGCGAGCTGGGGGAGATGCGAGTGTAGTCCTGCCTCATGTTCCTTATGTCTGGGACAGAGGAGCTCATCCGATTGTCCATGCTGCAATCGCGCTGGACGACAGGCTTGCTTGAGCTCATCTTGCCTCGCTTGAAGTGTGGCAGCATCTTCTGGCGGAGCTGGCGGAGCACGCCGGGCTTCTTTGAGTCCATGATGGGGGACGTTTCAGGCTGTCTCTAAGGTCTGAACATCACCGGCAGCTACTGTGCAAAGCAGAGAGAAAGAGAGAGGATGGTAAGTGAAACTACAGAAAATACTGCAACTAACCAGTCAACAGGACTGGGTGATTAATCGGATTTTAATCTCAATTACGATCTGGGTTTTCAAAGATCATAAAAATAAAAGGATGAGATCATTTTTCTCTTTGCAGTTTCCTCTCCTGCTGTCTTCAGTTGTTAACCGAGCGTCTCTGGTGTTGCAGCGCTGTGCTGTAAACTCCTCCCACAGCCGCTTTGCTTTCATTCAGACATTGTTGCCAACTTGGCGAGTTTCTTGCTATATCTGGCGACTTTTTTCTGTTAAAAGCGACAAATCTAGCAACTTTGACTGGCATTATTAGAGACTTTTCTGGTGTTTTGGCGACTGACTTGAAGGCACATATTGTTCTGCAGTTACTGTAAGGAAGGAGCAGCGGGAGCCTCTCCCGTCCTAAAGCACTCCCAGGCGGCCAGTCTCAGTCGGCTCCGGCTGCAGTGAGAACGGGCTGCATTATTTTCATATACATAGATCGGCGAGTTTAACACTGTAATATCCCTCCATTACAGGGCGTTACCATAGCAACGTGTTAATCAGCTGGTTCAGATCAGCTGTCTTTTAACAGGTGAATGAGAGAAACGCGGTGCAGCCTGACAGCGGTTGTTTGGTATAAAACGTACATCGAGGCCAACGTAAAATAGTTCCTATATAAGCGGTAAAAGCAGATAAACAACTTGGAACCGTTCATTAGACGGTTATTATACGCGGCACGGAGGCGAGAACTACACAACACGCAGCATTGTTTAAAATTACTGGATAATTGTGTTAAATAATCCAGATCTCAATTTCAGTCAAAATAATTGTGATTCTAATTTTTGTCATGATCGGGCAGCCCTACCAGTCAACACAAAATTCTTTAGACAATTTCTGACATTTAAAACCAGTTGGGAAACACCTTTGCAATAATTCAGCTTTTAATTCAACTAATTTCATTCCATAAATAATAACTCTTAGGAAAATGTACTTACTTACAACCAAATCTCATGTCAGAAAGTGAATGCCTACTTTGGTTCACAGCACAAAAAGATTAGTTTTACAATAAAGGTTTTAAGACGGTACAGAGACTCAGTTTCCTCAACAGATGCAGCTTAAATTTAAATTTACCCAACATGCCATCGTTCTACATCTCTGTTTGTGTTGCTCTACTTTGCACGAGCTACAAGCATTCATTTGGCAACACTTAAAAGTAGGGAGAATGCATTGATCCATAAACCTTCATGCAATAGGTAACTACTTCAAGACTCCTGATGCATATTTCTACTCCCATTTCCTTTCCTGTCAGATTCCCAGTGCTTTTAAGTTTCACTTTCACATCATATTATTTTTAAAAAAAAAGAGAGCTAATTAAACTGCTTGTGTAAATTACAGTGAATAGACCAAACACTAACTATAAATGCTAACTACAATGCTGTTATTTGTTTTAGTTCTTAATATTAATAAGTGTTTATTAAAGAAAACACCTATTTAAAAGCACTTTTTAAGTATATACATGGGTTAGAATGGTATAGTTATAGAATTCCTTACAGTCATTAATTACCAAGTTTGACTATGTTATAAACTGGAAAATAAAATTATAGAAATATTCTATTACAATATATCATATAAGCATTTTAGAAATAGTTTTATAGTAACATTTCTTTCTACAGAGCTTTTCAAAGATAAAATCATTAAGGGATTTATAGTTAAATCCATAAAAACTGGAAAAAAAAAAAAGGTTTTATCTTGTAAAGCACTGCGGCATAAAAAGTGCTTAAAAAAAAAAGTTTGATGATTTGTCTTGAAAAAACCAAAAGTGCATAAAATTATGTCAAATTTAAACAAAATATCTATAAAAGATGTACATAAGTAATACTGGCAGAACCACTGTCAGCAGATCTCATAACTGTGTCCCACACACCCACCTGAAAACTGTGGGACAGACAGCAGGTTCAGGTTATCAGCTATAGGAGCAGGTGTAGTAGTAGTACTCAAATCAGTATACTGTGACCACAGCTGTAAAATACTTGTACATACTGCAGATAATATATACTTTGCACTTGCTTATTGCACTCTGGTTAGATGCCAAGGTGCTTGTCCATTTCAGTGATGGTGTGTGTTTAAATGAAATCCTGTCTCGAGCTGGTGCTTGTGTGTGTGTGTGTGTGTGTGTGTGTGTGTGTGGGGGGGGTGGGGGGGGGGTGGGGGTGGGGGGGGGGGGGGGTGACATGACAGCATTTGTTTGACTTAATGAATAAATTAGAATGTTTTAATGAGTAATTGCAGTGATAAATGTGGGTTGAGATGAAGGATGAATGAGCATTTCCAGGTCAGACTGATCAAATAACACAAATAACACATAATAACTAGGTTCCTCACAACTAATAAAACATAGACGATGAGGACCAAGACTATCAGGAGTTATGATTAGAGTCTCAGTTTTACCAGATTTAACAGGAGCAAATCATCAATCATCCAGGTTTTTATTGTTTCAACACAATTCAGTAGTCCAGACCAGTGTTTTTCAACCACTGTGCTGTGGCACACTAGTGTGCCATGAGAGATTACCAGGTGTGCCCCAAGAAATGACTCAATTTTACCTAACTGGTCTAAAAAATAGCTCTGTGTTCATCCATACAGGCCCCAGTGAAAGATAATAAAATTCCTTGTTCCTGTGTGTATCTGATTTCTATTCAAGAGGCTTTGACGAGATTGACTTTATATTGATAATATGGACTTTAAAAAAAAAAAACAAAAACATTTTTTTTTGTGGTGTGCCTTGTGATTTTTTTAGTGAAAAAAAAGTGTGCCTTGGCTTAAAAAAGGTTGAAAAACACTGTTCAAGACGCCTCGCTTTTCTTAAATGTAGGGCTGTATATCATCTGCATAAAAATTATTAGGACTGCGTGTAACATGTCCCAAAGCTAACATATACAGGGTAAGTAGTATCGGTCCTTGCGCTGACCTTTGGGGAACACCAAAAGTCAGGGAAGAGGGGTGAGAGAAGGTTCTGAAACGAGACAGCAAAACTCCAGTCCTCGAGGTGGGACTTAAACCAGTGTACCCACTCACATAACCAGTTAATCAGGTTTGGTAGAAAAGATAAAATGGTAAATGTGATAAAGAAATAAAAGAGTATCCCTGTACATCCTGTCTGTACAAGTAAAATACTAGATGTGAAAAAGATCATTAAATAATTTGTGCCTTTAAGGTTTATGTAGTTTTTACCACAGCAACTTTACACACAATCAAACTAAAAAATAGTGCCATGAACCATTTCTTTTCTTCTTTTTTTTTGTAATCCTAACTTAAAGGCATTTATTTAATCTAAACTCATGAAATTGTTTTGTAAACTCAGCAAACATTTGGCTTTTATATCACTGTTCAAAGAAGCTAAAAACTACGATGCCAGAATTCAATTTGTGTTTATTTTAAATCTAATAGTGGCGTTTAAATAGAAACAAACAAGCAGAAGAGGAAGAGGAAGTAGAGAAGCAAGCCACAAAAACATCCTACCCACCCTAAAAAAAAAACAACTAAAAAAAAAAAACCACATCCACACTTCTTTAAAGACTGTCAAATAAGGCTTCGTTTCTAAAGACAACATCACAAACCAAACCCGCTTTTTTTTTAAGTTTCTGGATGTTTACCAGAAGGGCTCCTTAGAAAAACAAAACTGGTAGTTGGACTGGTAAATTAGATATCTGGGCAGCAGATTTCCTCCTGAAGCTTTTGCGTATGCATGTGTGCGTATGTTGCTGAGTCACTGGTGTCGCTTATTTACAGGTTTACCAGCATAAAGTATCTGCATATTAAATGAACAAAGAGCCGGGAAACAAAGCAGATGATGCATCACTAAAGCTTTGAGCTGAATAATCGCTGCAGTGCAAACAGCAGACGGACCTGCCCAGTGCATGTCACAACCCCCGATACTGGAAAGCTACCAGCTCCTGTAAGCTTCTTATCAGGCTCAAACTTTGTTTTATCTTTCATGGCTGCCAGTGACCTGCGATGCTAATGGCTCGTAGCGGGAAGTGTAGAAAGGAAGCAGGAAATGAAAAATCAAGACACAATTTAGACTAAACACATAAAAAGAACAGAAAACACTTTCTTTTGGTTGCAAAGGCAGCTTAAAAAAGGAGAACAGGGAGGAGATTTCTGGATGCTTTTATGAGGTTCATCCTGGAGGATGCTAAAAATGTTCAAACAATGCATTATTTTATTTATATAGTTGTTTTTGTTTTAAATAAGAGGAAACTGATTACTTTAAACATCTGTAGCCTAGATTCACAACTCTCCAGCCTGACCTAAATATGAGGATTAGATGGTGGATCACTGAAGAGGAAAACGATGGCCTAACAGTACAATGACAGTGGTTCTCTTTATTACACAAACGATGACTTGCTGATGAATTAAAATAATGTTTTGTCATGACCTGTCGCAGCATGAGTGTGTCGGCTGAGAAACTGTAGTGAAGATGTTACAAAATGTTGGAGAGAACCACCACTTTAAAGCCAAGCGCTAACCTGGTTATGCGCTAAACGTGTATCATTACATCAGGGTCACACTGTTTACGGTTAAAAATTAAGCAGTTTTTAATGATTTATCTTAAACTCAGAAGCATTCATTCAGTGAAATATTAAAAGGAATGTGCATTTTATTCCCTTCTTCCTGATCCAACAGCACAGATAAGGCATGAAGGTAAATGAACATGCATGGTGTTATTACAGTGAACGCTTCTGTCTGCCACAGAGAGCTGGTACACAAATGCAACATTTTATTCACTCCAACATAATGGCTTTGGTACATGGCCATTAGTTTAGCTGCAGTTTATGGTTTAGGATGGGTTAAACCGTGTGTGCTCTGGGTCAAAGTCACATGATCCAAATCCCATGTCGTTTCCTCAGCTTTTTTTCTCTGATCTACAGGAACAGTTTTTACAGAGGTTCCCATCTCTAAAGCCGCTTTTACGCTTGTCCTTAAGTATTCTGAAGATGTCATGAGTTATGGCATGTGGCAACATAAATATCAACAAGACTCACTCCAGAAATTTACCAAACACCCCTGCAGTTAAATATCCACAGCATCAGCAGGTGAGTTGATGTGCAAATGCAGCAAAGCAAACAGAGCATCTGCTGCTGCCGAGCAGGTAAAAACAACTGGCATCAAGGGTTATCTCACATTAAATCTGAAAAATGAGTTAGGAATATGACCTGATGTAAACTTAAAATAAAATAAAATAAAATAAATCTGGTTTGAATTTGATACCTGGCAGCATGTCCATATGGAATATCGCCATCTAGGATGCCTTTAATCATTCAGATCATCTCTCTGTTGGTAAAATATTAATAATATATAGTGTGATATAAATAAATAATATAAAAATAAATTTAAAAAAAACTTAAATAAGCTTAAAACAGCTAAGAAGAATGTAAATTAGGCTTTAAAAAATGCTTTTAAAAGTTAAATCAACAAAGAGAAAATAGAACAAGGTCAAATAAGGTTACATGAAACAAAATAAGCTAAAATGAAGTAAAGTAAAGTAAAGTAAAGCTATTTTGAATTTGACATCTGCCGACATGTCAGTGTGTAATATCACCATCTAGGCTGCCTTTAATCGTTAATCAACTCTCTGTTGTTAAAAATAATTATGATAAAATATATAAATGAATAAAAAATTAGAATACAAGCAAATAATGCACATTTTTTTTAAAAAAATGAACTTGAATATGTAAAGACAGAACAAGATCAAACTAAAAGAAAAACTAAAATAAAAACAAGTAAAAATGTAAATTAAAGTAAAAGAAATTAATAAGTTAAAAATTAATTAAACAAGCTCAAATAAGCTTAATTTCAATTAAATAATCTAAAATAAGTTAAAGTAAAAGTCAAATAACTGATTTAATAACAGCATTAATGTTGACCTCATTGGGACAGCTCACTGCCCCTGAAACACAAACAAAATCCACAAACACATTATATTTACTTTGGATCCAGGCAAGGTGGATTTTCTCATACATCACTTTCAATGTTTGGTTCATGAGTTTCACCAAAAGTAAATAAAAAGATTAAAAGTAAATAAAAAGATTAAACGTATCCCTGACCAATTCTCATCATATTTAACAAGAGAATTTATCTTTCAGAAGTCTGTAAAATCTGTAAACTTTAACAGAAGATGTGCTGTCTTTGTATTACTAACAGCTAAATATCTGGCTTCAAGACTGCACTTCGTCATTTCCTCTTTTTACACAACATCAAAACCTTTGATGCAACCAAAATATTTCCCACAAAATTCCCCATTTTCCCTCCTTGTTATTTACATCAACTATTCAGTTCTTTCTGATTCTAAAGGGTCAGGCCTGGTATCGTCAGACCAGATGTGGAACATTTTGAGAAATAAAAGTCATTTTCAGACATGAACTCTTAGTAAAAAGCTGCAAAACATCTGAATGAGCCCTCGGGTGCTTTTCTGTAACAGACGTTGAGAAGTGAAAGCTGATATTCATCTTAAGTTCATAAAACCTGTGTTCACTTCTGGTGCAACAAAAACCTTCAAAATGAAGAAGTCAGAGTTACGCTAAATAAACCTACAGGAGATATATCCTGAGCTCTTCCCATCCATCCATGTGTCTCACAGCCAAAAACATGATGTCGTTTTAAAATATGTCTGCCAGTATAATGATGTTTGTCAGACACTGAGTCATTTACTGTGAAATACTGCCGATATGCTGCTCCGTGTCACTAAGGTCTATTTGAAACAACCAATAAGAAACTAAACGACTGAATATTTTCTCTTTAAAGGGATGAAACCAATAACAAAATTTATGAAAGGGACTTTAGAAGAATTTCCTCCCAACACAACAATGTTTTAATATTTAAACCGACTAATCCCAAGTACAAAACATCCCAACACGAGCTGGCTGCTACTGTAGTGATGTAGGTGCAGTGGGGAGATTAAACAACCTGTCCACAAACACAGATCACCGGGTCAACACTCAGCTGTCCAACCGCATTTAAAAGAAATAAGACACTCCTTTGAGGACAGGGCAAACAGTGTGTCCACAGAAAGACTGGTTTAGGAGAGCAGTGAAGGAAACCATGTTAAACTGGGAAAACCATATGTCAACAGAGGTGGTGGCTTTGTGTATCACCTATCAGCAACATAAAACGTCTATGTGACAAAAAATGATCCCTTAACTGATGACATCCTGCGCGTTGGGTTGGTGGGTAAACTCTCAGGTGATAATAACCCTTACATCTCAGAGGCTGTTATGTTCCTATCTATAGATTCTGTTATACAGTACCCATAATGACAAAGTATTCACTATTATATTTTTTTCCTATAAAATGTATCAACTTGCTATCAGGGTCACCATGCTATCACTGATCTGGACCCCTGTTTGTCTTCAGAAGCACTTTAATTCTTGGTGAAATGGATTCAACAACATTCCTCAGAGATTTTGCTGCATAGGCAAGGCAAGTTTATTTATATAGCACCTTTAATGTACAAGACCGTTCAAAGTGCTTTACATGAAACATTAAAGGCATTCCAGAAAAGAAGCATAAAAGAAAATCCAAATAACAAAATCACAATAAAATAATAAATTATATTAAAATAGTTAAAAACAGAATAATCAAAAGATACTGTGCAGATGTCATACATAGGCGCATGAGAAAAGAAATGTTTTTAACCTGGATTTAAAAGTTTCTACATTTGGTGAAAGTTTAATCTCCACAGGGCTGCACGGTGGCACAGTGGTTAGCACTGTGGCCTCACAGCAAGAAGGTCACTTGTTCAATCTTTGACTGGGGACTGGTTCAGTCAGCAGCCTTTCTGTGTGGAGTTTGCATGTTCTCCCCGTGTATGTGTGGGTTCTTTCCGGGTTCTCCGGCTTCCTCCCACCATCCAAAGACATGCATGATAGGTTAATAGGTTACTCTAAATTGCCCATAGGAGTGAGTGTGAGCGTGAGTGGTTGTTTGTCTCTGCGTGGCCCTGAGATGGACTGGCGAGCTGTCCAGGGTGTACCCTGCCTGTCGCCCAAAGCCAGCTGGGATAGGCTCCAGCTTCCCCGCGACCCTTCATTGGATTAAGCGGTTCAGAAAATGAATGAATGAATGAATGGCAGATCATTCCATTTGTTTGCAATGTAACAGCTAAATGCTGCTTCTCCATGTTTAGTGTGGACTCTGGTCTGGACTAGTTGACCCGAGTCCAGACCAGAGTCTTTGGATCGAAGAGCTCTGCTTGGTTTATACTTGGCATACTGACATGATGGCATCACACAGTTGCTGCAGATTTTTCAGCTACAAATTCATGATGAGAATCTCTTGTTCCACCAGATCCCAATTTAAGCTGTTCCGTTGGACAGAGATCTGGTTGACACCAGGGATGCAACGATCCACTCTTTGGGAGCTCCGATCCGATACCAATATATGAAACTTGAAAATCTGCCGATACCGATATTTGCCGATATCAAATCTGTTTATGTGAAAATTTATTGTGACTATGGTTGTTATTGCTGTTATAACTGTGTAAGATTTCATTAGTTTGTAATAAATGACCCATCCTTTCTGAAGTTACCTCAACAATACAAATATAATAACATTACAGATCTAACAATTTCAACAAGTTTTATTTTGATTTGGCACATTTTACGTAAATACAACTATAAATGTGTGGTTTTAAAACAAAGATCTAGCTTTTAGTGTAACTAAAAATGTCACATTTTAACATGCAAGGCATTTATTTCTTTTAAAACACGTCCAAAGCATGTCATCAAACACATCTGCACTGGCTTGACTAGTGTGGTATCGGTATACTTTTATTAATACCAAGTACGAGTACAGACCCTTTGTATTGAGCTGATACCGATACTGGTACATCCATAGTTGACACCTTAAGTTTTAGGACAAAAAGGGCGCAAAAGCAGAATCAGCTCCAAATATTGGCAGCACATACTGGTCATCAGTTAAGGTTGATTAGAAAAAAAAACCTCTTACTGCAAAGGTCATTGGAGGACAGTGAATTCATTAAGACATTGTGTGTTATCCCACTGGAAGAAGAAGGTGCTACGTTGTGTTCATAAAGGGATGGACATGGTCAGATATACTCAGGTAGTTTGTGGTGTTTAAGCCAAGCTGTGGTGGTACTACGTCTGTGTGAACTGTGGCATCAGTTTCCTGTTCTTAGCTGACAGTAATGGCACCCAGTGTGGTCTTCTGCTGCGGTAAGCTTGGACTTATGTGTTCAGAGATGGAATTTTACACATCTTGGTTGAAACCAGTGGTTATATATTGTACTTTTATCATCACCAATCAATTCATCCATCTATTCTCTACACTTGCTTATTCCAGAGCAAGGTTGAAGAAAGGTTGGAGTCTATCCCAGATATTATTGAGGCAAAAGGCAGGGAAAACCCTGAACATGTTGCAGGGTAGGGCTGCAACTAACGATTATTTTAATCATCAACTAGTCTCAAAATAATTTTTTCGATTAGTCACGATTATTTCTGTCACGCCCACCATCTGTGCTTCCAGTTGAAGCAGCTCTTTTTACAAGCTCCAGTATGTTTTACCCCACTCTCTTCATTTGCATCATATGCATGTCCCCCTGATTCCCATTCAGTCACAACATAATGTCCTTTAGTAAGTTAAAAGAACTCCAGAACCAGTTGAATATTAAATTTAGGCTTAACAGCTTACTACCAATTTATTTTGAAACATTTAAACTTAGTTATAGTGTCATATCCAAGCTGTACAGAATTTGCCTGGAAAAGGAAAACAAAATAAATATTTTAATATCTACATTTTTGTAGAATTGCATTGAAATGATTATTTACATCTTGAAAAAGCCTGTTTTATAAGGTAAACAAGGGCCAGAATCTTTTTTAAAAAAAATTCCTGAATCCAAACGGTGATCCGAATCACCACCAAAATAAAATTACTTCTTCCTTTTCACATTTTCAACAACTCCTGAAAATTTCATGAAAATCTATCCATAACTTTTTGAGTTATCTTGAACACAAACAAACAGATAAACGTTGGTAAAAACCACAGACTGTAAATAGAGATGGACGTAGCCTCTGTGACGTCACCCATAGGTTTCTAAAGAGCTGAAATGAAGCTCGGTGGGCGGTTCCTACCGTCGCCATCTTGGCAGAGGCATGCGTGTCGTCTCACCTGGAAAATACAATTATGAGACAAAGAGGTGGAGCTGAGAGGGGAGCTGTGAACGTCATGGTGGATGATTGACATTCAGCGAACTCTGAGCTGCCTGTAGCTAAGAGCTAACCGAGCTAACCCAGAGATAAGGGGAGTTAACCAGCTAACGGAGGTAAGATGGATAAAGCTAAGTCACGTTGTTAACCAGCTAAAAACCGCGGTTGTTCTACATTCTTCTGACTTGAAGCGGGACATTGGCACCTGTCAATCAAAAGGACACGCCCCTAAATATGCCGAACTTTGAGATTAAACTACTTTAAAAGGGGTGAGTTAGAAAAAAATTCACTCCCCCTACAGCTGTCTTGAAGGTACACCTGACCTATTAACCAAAAATAGATTTTTGAACCAGGCTGTAAACATGTTTATTTCTGCCGTGAAGTTGGTCTTTTTAACATGGTAGTCCATGGGGATTCGTTCTGTTTTGGAGCCAGACCATAGCAGATGAAGCGGGAACTGCAGTTTTATGCACTTCTGCATAGGCTTCACTTTTAGCGAACCGGAGGTTGCCGCTTGGTAAAAACATAACCTCTTTGGCAGAGGTAACAACAGCACATCCCTACTCACTAATGCTAACTTTGCCATCCTGGAACGCTGGAAACCATGACTCTGGGGTTGCTTTCCTTCCAGATGCTCATGCATGACTGTCATGCTGCTGTGGTACGCCAACTCTGCGTGGCAGACCACACATTTCACCTGTTTGACACTTTGTTTATCATGAAATATCCCCAAACTTTGGAAATAGGTTGCACCGCCAACAGTTTCTTCTTCGTTGTTTAAACAAAGACGCTGCATAAAATGACAACACTGCCCCCAGCACTTCCTGTGGTGCTTTGCGTCATTTGCTTGGAAAAGCTGTGGTTGGTTAATGGTGTTAAGTTGCCTGGCGCAGCGTTTTATTAGCAAAGCCGTTACGGGTGTTTATAACGTGATGCCTCGACAATGAATTTTCATTGTCGACTTTGTTGACAAACGGTTGCAGCCTTATTGCAGGGTCAACACAGAGGAACAAATAACCACCTTCACTTCCTCTCCAACCAGTCTGCCCATTCTGCTCTGAATATCAGAAAGACATTTTGGTCCAGACAATTGCTGCTGGTTTCTGTTTTTCAGACCATTCCCTGTAAACCCTAGAGATGGTTATGTGTAAAAAATGTAAGTCGAGCCATTTCTGAAATACTCTGAACAGTCTTAAAACAGCCCTGCCATGTTCAAAGTCACTTAAATTCCCTTTTCTTCCTCACTTTCTTTCTCATTCTGATGTTTAAACTTCAGCAAGATCATCTTGACCATGCCATGACTAAATGCATTAAGTTGCTGTCATGTGATTGGCTGATTAAATATTTGTTTAACAAACAATAGAGCAGGTGGATCTAACAAAGAGGATAGAGACTGCATAGATATTTCATTTCTGCTGTGACTGGACCTGTGATCACTCTTCTGCTCTAGCCTGCTAGTAAACCAACACACTTGCTTCCACCCATGATCTGCGTCAGTTCTTCTTAACAAAGGTATTCTGCATGCTTGGGCTTCAAGCACCACCTAGAGGGCTGCTAAAACCTTTCAGTTTTGCACCTGTTTCTGAGCTTTCAGCCATGAAGGCCTCACCATGTAACTCATCGACTGAGGAGATATCACTGCTGTCTAAGAGAAGCTAATTATAATGCAAATGCAGTGTTTCACCACTCGGTGGCGGTAATGTGTCAGCTGTTCAACAAACTCCAATAAGCAGAAGAAGACTCCAGCTAGCTGCTAGCCAGTACCGAATGTAATGAACAAGTAGGCTATTTTAAACAATAAAGAAACAAATAGCCCCTGGATCCGGGTTTTGAATGTGTTTTATTGCTGCATCGTTTTATTGATATTTCTTTTCAGTAAAATTTGTTAGTAAAATCTGATATTTAGTAGCTTTTGTTTATAAACCTGATTTTAGCATTTAAATGTGTTTTTGTAGAAGCCTGATTTTATTCCTTAATTATCAGCCTACTGGGCAACTTGTTGTATGTGCATTTCAACATATATGTGATATATAAATGTCTTTAGATGATCTCGTTGTATAATTCTGTTGCAAACTGGTGTGCATTATTTCCGTGTATACGCATACATTGTTTGGCGTTTTTACCGTAATATCCTTCTGTTACGAGACGTCACCATAGCAACACATTGATCACCTGATTCAGATCAGCTGTATTTTAATAGCTGAATGAGAGAAATGCGCTATAGCTTGACAGGGGTTGTTTGGCATAAAAAGTACATTGAGGCCAACACGAAATAGTGCCAATACTTTGGCATACTTAGCAAGTGTTGTCAAAAAAAGAAATACAAATTTGTTTAAAAAAAAAAAAATGTTTCTACTATTTTTAAAATATTACTACTATTTTATTTAAATTTTGCTCAAAATCCAATTAAAAGAAAAAATGTTGCTTTTTTTTAATGGTGTTAAGTTGCCTGGCGCAGCGTTTTATTAGCAAAGCCGTTACGGGTGTTTATAACGTGATGCCTCGACCATGAATTTTCATTGTCGACTTTGTTGACAAACGGTTGCAGCCTTATTGCAGGGTCAACACAGAGGAACAAATAACCACCTTCACTTCCTTTGGCTTATAATGCAAAGGAAGAACGATGAATTTTAGGGTTAGGGTTAGGGTTATAGCGCATTTCTCTCATTCAGCTATTAAAATACAGCTGATCTGAATCAGTTGATCAATGTGTTGCTATGGTGACGTCTCGTAACAGAAGGATATCCTCATGCCAGCTAGGCCTCTAGGTGCACCTTGACTATTTGGCTCAAGCAGCTCAACATCTGCATATTTGTACACAGCAATATTTTAACTTTTAAAAAATGTATATGGAAATTTAAGTTTTGGCTGTCTACGATCAGATTTTTCAAAGTAAGAGCAACTGTGTCAATTATTTTCTGCAGTGGATGGTCATTTTCTGAAGAAAAAGAGCTCTCATTGTGCAACACCTGAACAAGGAGGTGCTTGTGTAGATAACAGATTCACCACCCGAAGAGTGACATAACTCCTGCAGGAGCTGGTGAAACCCAAATGCAGAACTAAAAGTGGCTTAATTACCGCTGAATTCAACCAGTTCATGTAACATTGGAAGAGGAGAATTAAAGCAAACCAAACAGTGAGTATGTTGGCCTAAAGGGCTGTCCTTTTGTAACAGCAAACAAGACAACCAACTATGTTTCGGTAAAGAATAAAAGGGTAGAAGTTGAAGCACTCAGACAGCAGAATGAAAGGCATATGTATATGTTGAAAGATCATATTCGAATAAGTTTTTAGCCTTCATCTTTGTGCATGTGTTCTGTGCATGAAGCTTTACCATCCTAACATAGTTATTACAGCACACTTTTACACAGTTCTCTGCAGTCTTAAAAAAGACCATATACATCAATAATTAACTCTGAATAGTCCCAATAATCTCAACGGCTCAGCTTTGAACCCTTACATGACAAAGAAGACTACAATAAGCACTGAAGTTTCACAGAGGAAATAGCATAAACCAGAGATTTGACTAAAAAACTAGTTGAGGTAAATAACTGTGTGGATTAATGGGGCTTGAAAGCATTTTAGTAGCAGTCCACTTCCCATGAACATGGTCTGTTTTACCATGAACCACAGATAAACAAGCAGGTGGCCTTGCAGCAGAGCAAGCACATTATTCAAGATAGTTACTGTGGACGCGACAGATAAGACTGCAATCAGATCAGCCTCAATCCCACTTTCTAAATGGGAATAAAACTCAAATATGAGTCAAAAGTTAAGCCAGTTTAGGCTTGAATTAAATGCATTTATTGCATCTTTTACATAAAAGTGCATCCCTGTTTTGCCAGACAAAATCAGAGTGCAGCCCAGTTCAAGGAGCTGCTGAAAAAGTCAATTCATCCTGCAGAAAGCCTCGTCCCAGAAACCTTCACACTGACCTTACTTCTACCCACTTATCTGTCACAGTGACACGGGCTAAGGAAACAGGATTCCTTTCCATAGTCATGATAAATAAACAAACAAGCAGGAATGCAGAGGTCAGAAATGTTAAACAATTTTCATGTCAAGTTCAAAAGAATGATGGAAAAAGTGTTTAAATACACACATACAATAAATATGACAATGGATTGTGTTGGTTGCATTCAGGCCAGAGGAGCTAAACCTCCTGTACATGTAACACACAAAAATATCCATCTAAACTATCCAGATTAATACTGCCAAATTTATGCAATGCAAACATGAACACAAACTAAACTAAAATAAAACAGACATGTTTTATTCCTTGTAAATTGTATTCCAGACTAGCCATAATAAAATATCTATAAACTCCCCCTGACTGATAATCCTGATGTACACACTTTTTTTTCATAAAGAGGCTAAACAAGAAGAGAGCAGAAAAATCTTCATTACAAAAGGAGCCGTGTAATTGTGGCCGATGTGGATCCATGTTTAAGATCCCTGCTAGACGTTACCGTAACTGATACACGCAGGCTTGACCTAGTTGAGCAAAAAGTGGAAATGCAGACACCAAATAGTGCTGCATGCTCAATGAAGTCTCATTTTACTGAAACTGCTATTTCCTTTGGAACATGTCAACATTACACACAGGCAATCCTTCCTTAATAATCGGTATTAGCAACATATTCAGATGACTACGACTTCTACTGTTGTGAAATCTGCAGGTGAAGAGCCATTGCAAAGTGTCATGCCAGCTGACACATGCATGACTGTTGTGCGACAGGTAAATGAAAGTAAAGAACTCAAACAGCATCCTATACAAGTTGACACAAGCATGGCTGCAAGAAAGCCACACACTTACAAACATGCTGCAACTCTACTTTCATTCCTAAATGAGGTCACTGCTACTGGGAAGAAAACAAATGTAGTGATTTCACAAAAAGCCCCAACGACCACAGCCAACGGATGATGGCATTTTACAATGATACTGGGTTAATCCGTTGTTAAACATCAGAGCAGTTGCTGACTGCATCCTCTACAATTTAGCACAAATTACTTTAATTTTTATTTTCCCAACCCTGACAACATAAATCATAAATGATCACTTTTAAAACACCTACACCAAATACTGACGCTATGATCATATTACCCCTGTGCTCGCTTCTCTGCACTGGCTTCCAGCTAGTTTGAGGACCCAGTACAAGATTTGATTGATTGTTTTTAAAGCCTTAAATGGATTTGGCTCCCTGGTATTTGTCAGAGTTGTTACATCAACATGCTCAACTCAGGACTCTTAGGTCCTCTTCTCAACTCTTACTTCATTGGCCAGACTAAAATCCAGGAGTGATAGAGGCTTTTCTGTTGCTGCTCCTATGTTATGGCATAACCTTCCCCTTCACATCAGAGCTGCTCAATCTGTTTCTGATTTTAAGTCTGTCCTTAAAATCCACTTCTTTGCGTAGGCATTTGGTCATACCTGAGCTTTTTCTTTGTGTATTTAATTTTTTTTTAACTTTTATTTTAGATTTTTGTTTTGTGTCCAGATGTTTTTTTTTGTTTGTTTGTTTGTTTTTTTTTTAATGTACGGTGTTGTTTGTTGCTTTACTGTTCAGCACTTTGGGCAGCTGCTGCTGTAAAAAAAATGTGCTATATAAATAAACTTGAACTTAAACTGATGTAGGCTGCAGTAGTAAAGCTGTGCAGGATCATCTCTGCTTTACCTCCCAGCTGGTGTTGGACAAGTACATCACTGTCCTGTCATGTCAGAACAAGACAAGAAACATTTCCTGAAACAGCTTCAGTTTGTGGTTCAAACACTTTGACATGAGGAAAGTTCAGTTCAATTCAATTCAGTTCAATTTAACTTTATTTATATAGCGTCAAATCGCGGCAATGCCATCTCAAGACGCTTTACAGACAAGTAAAAAAGAAACATAATGAAAGCCAATTCATAATAACTTATACAAGGAAACCAACAGATTGAGTTGAAGGCTGCAAGTATGTCAGAAATGTTCACTTACTGCCAAATGCATTTGTATTAACTCCTGAACTATGGCTGCTGTTGACAACAAAAAAAAGCACCAAACATTTTGATATATATATATATATATATATATATATATATATATATATATATATATATATATATATATATATATATATATATATATACACATGATAGTACAGGGGGACGGAGGGGTGAGTCCAGCCAATGAATGCCGTTTTACGACGCACAGAAGAGGAAAAGTTACTGAAACTATGCGAGCTGCAGACTGACTCCACTTCGTCGGGATCTTCGTGGAAGGTTCCCACGCGTAAACAGCGAAAACTGCGCCTTTCATAACATTCATAACCATTTCCTGGCTGTAAACCTCACCTGGCCAGACGCACCTCGACGTACCGCACAGGTAACTTTGTGCGTCTTGCCTGTATGCAACCCACCCCCCCACCCCAGACGACGGCTCCGAGCTCACCTCATGGCCGCCAAGGTTAGTCTTCATCTGGAAGTACAGCAGCAGGTCAGGACATCGGTCTTTTCGCAGCTCTGATCTGCCAAAAGACTTCCTCTTCTCCCCCTCAGCACCAAACATCAAGCCGCTCAGCTGAGCTGCTCGTCTGATTCTCAACAATAAAAGCACTTCCGGGCTTCCTTCCGCACAAAGCGATCTTTCAAAATAACTTTTGTTTGTTTTGTTTTGTCTTTTTTTACACTTTTTGATGTATCCATAGACTGTGTTCCAGGGACCCCCTTCCCCACCGCAACATTGTGAAAATTGTGAATGATACACTGTGTAACTACATTTCTAACATCTCTCAGCCAGTGGTACCAGTAGCAATAAGGTAGACACCGTGGTGTAACTACCTGGCTTTTATATACATTTTGTTTTATGTCCAAACTGCTGGTGTATTCCCTATGTGGGCCCCTGGGCCCGTGCCCATACGGCCCATTGGATAATCCTGCCTTGATCACAACGATATGATGGATATAGTTATATTTATATTATCTGAAATAAATGGTTTTGTTCAATCTTCCCGACACTATTATATAGTTGTTTTTAAGTCAACCACTTCCGGTAAGCTGCAATAACTTCAGCTCACTTGTTTTGGTTTTATTGTACAAAAAAAACGCAATGTACAGTTGTGCTCATATGTATTCATCCCCTTTCATTAAAGAAAAGGCAGAATTTACAACAGTCACTCTGGAGACTTAAAAAAGGAACAATAACTAAATATTTACAAAAATATAATTTAGTAATATAAGACGCTGTTTTTAATTTATTTGAGTTGAAGAAAGAAAAAAAACAAAAAAACCCCAAATTGGTCCTGGACAAATTAGAGCACTTTTCTGTTGAACAGAGGGACAAAATACCTGTCAACAGGTGCAGAAGTCTGACTGAGAGGAACAAAAAACACCTGACTGGAGCGGAAACATTAAAGGATTGTTCAACTAAATATTAGTTTATGACTGATGTAATACGTAATAAATCGTCTTATTTGTTTGATTTTTAAAAAATATTTCAATTGAACCAGAATTAGAAAATAATGTAATGTTTTTTTTTTTATATAAAATTTTTATTTATTATTACTTTAGTCAATTTCATCTGATTTTCCTTCTTTAATGAAAGGGGATGAATAAATATGGGCAGAACTGTAGTTTATAGTTAAAAAATAAGAAGCGAATATAGTTCAAACGCACACTAAAATCTGACTATGCATCGTTTTGAACGGGGGCTGTTTAGGACTGAAAGCACAGAGAAGTTATTTGATCTGAGTGATCGCAGCAAATTAAACTCGTGACACACATTTAACTGAGTGACTTCTGTGAAAATCTGATCTAATTTGGACCATGACATTAATCACAAGTCATTTAACTTTACAGACATGCCCATCAATAAAATATTAATTAAAATTTCTTACATAACTTACTCTGTAGTCCAAAGAATCATCTGAATCTTATCATTTCTTCTGATGCCTGGTCTCATGTTTGTAAAAACTAAGCAGCACATTTATTTACTTGTGAATGAGACCTAGGTCTGTGTGGATTCCTCTCTGTCAGACCTAATTATTATAAGATAGCACGACATTTGTGACTGACATAAGTATTAACTCTTTAGGCTACATTTTTATATCTAAAATGACCAAATGAATGAAAAATCACTGTAAGGTTTTTATGTGTTTTCAGCTACCCAGAATCTATTCCCAGCATCAAACGTTGGTGTCTGTCACTAAACCTTAGTAAAGCACAGCATACCTGTGGCAAACTATTTATTTCCCCGTTTGACAGAAGTTATGTTATTAATGGTCCCGTGCAGTAAGATGCCACTGATCACCTTCAGCAATAAAATCATCCTTCAGCATTCCCTTTTGCACCAACATAAACGTTATCTTGTTTTGTGAACACTGGAGTCTAAACTTTAAGTAAAAATTTTAAATAAATGCCTCATCGTGTTTTATTTTTGTTCTTTTGTTCTTATCGGTAGTTTTTTTAAGCCCTTTCTGAGTCCGGTTAGGGATTAAGGGATTAACCAATAGAAGGTTGTTTATGCAACAGTTTAAACTTAGCATGCTTTATAATTAGTCATTTCTGCCCAAAACTTAAAAAAAAAAGAAAACAGACATATCTTTTCACATGATCAGTCAATGTGGGTTAGCATCAGCACATGGGTTGTACATTCATACCCCCTCCCTGATGACATATTTCCTCTTGCAGCAAAATTTAGCTCAAATAATTCTCGACTGTCTCAGTTTATCCTCAGTGAAATACATAGTTCTCTTTTATAGTGACTCCTGTCGTCAAACGACAACAATCCAAAGGCAACAGCGATCTCATCAGCCGAGGTCTCTTAGTGTAAATTCTGACTGCAACTTTGAGGTTGGTCTGTACTTTGCTTGTTTTTTTTTTAGCATTTTCGTGGCCATTACTCTTCCTTTATAGTTCTGATCATTGGGACCTAAATAATCTGATCAGCTAGCCAGAAGATGTCTCCTTCATAGCTTGAGTTGATTCTCTGTAATACATTCACACTTTAATTATCTCCAAACATTTGAAGAAAGAAAAAAAAAACTACACAAACAACTTTCTTTTTTCTCTCTTTCAGTTTACATTCATGGTTGAGTCGTTTCTCATCAACCTCATTCAGTGGAGACGCTGAGGTTAGTTCTGCAGCATTTGCACAGTTTACCACATCTGTCACGCTGCATCAAACCACATGTTCCAGTTTTCACATTTAATCATTTCCTGCCGCCACAGCGGATCAGCACTAACTGGAATAAAGTTTCTCTAAGGAATAAAGAATCAATTTATGGATTCATTCATTGCAACGACATCAGTCCTGTCAACCATCTACACGCCATGCTGAGGATATTTATTTAAATGTACAACCTTAAACAATTAATATACTCAACATGAGGCAAAAAGTCTAAGTTTCCTCGTCAATCAGTTCTCCTGTGCAGATGTGATGGCTTCTGTGAAACAATCACGATACGGTGTGGGAGTTTGTGACTCAAGACAATCTGCAGACAGTCACAGTTCAGTGTTTCTATGACTGTGCAGTGTTGCACAAGCTGTCCTCCCCTTAACAAAGCTGATCTCAGCTCACATTATCAGTTCAGACTTATCTCTGCTGAGGTCATCAGGTCACCTTTTATATAAGTACATACTTGTACTCTTTAAAATCCTGTCGCTTTCACCCAAATTGTGTTTTTTTTTCCTGAATAAAAGACTTGTTGTGGGACAGGTATTATACTGGGCTACATTTACTGGACCCTTGCTGATGTAACTGGACAGTTTTTGTTGCTGCTGGCGTACAGCATGGCTTCAAAATCAGAAACTGGTCTCAAATAAGCGTTTACAAAAAGTACAGTTCTGGTTGTAGCCTGGAATAGTTTCAGAGGATCAAATATTTCACTATTTTCTTATTTTAAAAAAACAAAAAAAAAACCTAAAAATATGCACTGTAATTTAGCAAGCTGTTTTTGTTGTTGTTTTTAAAAGAGAGTGCAGGATGCTGTGCTTCACAAAACAGATTTACTCATCAGACCCTGGATGACAAAGGAGACGCTCGTCCACACATGTAGTTCTGTAAAACAGACAATACTGTGTGGTCACACCAGAAGTGATATATATTAAACATACTATATACAGAAAAACAAAAAGACATTTCGGTTGTGCACACACACACACACACACACACATACACACAAACAAGTGTCTATGGCTTTCGTTTTAAAGATCTGAATGTAATTTTGTGTCATTTTGTGCACATTATAAAAACAAAGATAAAAATAATATACTGCTTTGGCTGATATAAATAAGTGGGTTTTTTTTATAAAGAGGAAGAACGGAGACGATGACGTGGAGGGAGTATTGCTTTCATGTTGGACTCGTTTCAAACCCTGAGAAGTTCAGAAATGAAATAGTTGACATCTAGTGGAGGAAGTCTCCGTTTCGCTACCAAGGACATGAAATCACAAGATTGGCAGTGATGTTTGTTTTTTTAAAGCAGGGTACACACATAAGGATCAAGCTGTTTTTGTCCTGATTTTCTCTCTTCCCAAACGCCTGATTATCTGAAGTTTTACAGGATTTTCCTATAAAATGAGGTCTGAGGTCTGAGGTGTGTTAATTTGTCCTGACAATCAGCTTGTTCCATCTTTACAACCAAAAGTTTTGCCATGTGTGGGGAAAGCTGACGACTCCCGAGTCGTGGATTGTTACGTGGAACAGAACGTAGGCCACAAAGAGAGCGAGCTGTCGGGGAAACGAGAACGCAGGTGAAACAAGCATGGTGGACGTAAAAGCTCGGTGCGCTTCAGAGAGAATCTTTATCAATGTCTCCGCCAAGTCGTTGCGGTTCTTCTGTTTCTGGTTGTCACCATGACTTCTGCTTTGTTTTGTTAAATCACGTTTGATCCGATGTGAGATTCCAGATCCGCTGTGGGACAGAATCATGTTGTGTGTCGTGTACTGTGCTGAAACCACATACAGTATGATCAAAACGCTTCTTATTTTCATCATATGTGGGATCTCTAACAGAGAAAAAATCTCCTTAGAAGTAAAAAAAATCCTCCTGTGTGTACCCAGCTTCATGTGTTAAGTCTTCTGATGATGGTGATGATGGTGCTGCAGCTGGATCCACCGCATGTTTCTGTGTTACTTTCAGAAAGCACAAATTCAGAAGTTCAGATTAATGTTGCACAACTCAGCTAAAAAAAAAAACAAAAAAAAAAAAAAACTGAAAACAAGAGAGATAATTTAAAGAAATGTTAACATTACATGTCAATTAATCCACATTTCATTTGCATAACAGTTTCCATCCTGCTGCTGCTGCGGTCATATGACTTCAGGGTTTATGTCACCCAGTTGTCCATTCGCATTTGTTTCACCGTGGGGCTTTCTCTTCCTTCTGACCGACCCGCGGGGAGCGAGTGGAGGTCCGCCCGCCGCTGCTGCTGCTGCTCCTCCCGGTCGCTGCTGCCCTCCTGGGAGCTGCAGGAGGAGCTGATGCTGTCTGCGGGAGACCTGCCCATCTCTGCTCGGGTGGATGAAGAGGAGGAGGAGTGAGGCGGAGGAGGGGCGTGACGCTGAGTCACATATCCAGGCTTGCTGAGGTGGTCCCGTGGTGGCGAGATGGGCTCTGCTTTGATGCTGATGTTGTGGTTGGTGTTGATGGAGAGATCAGAGCTTCCTGACCTATACAGACACAGAGAGGGGGGGGGAAGGGTTTTAAAACCAGACTGAGGGGTCAAAGCGCCACCTGGTGGTGAAATAACCTCATACACGGACAGAAAAGAAGCTCTGCTCGGTTTCATTCATTTAAACAGCTGTACAAAAAAAAAAAAAAAAACTGTTACAAAAAACTATGTAAAGCTTAAAATGACATTTTTTAAATAGAGTAATAAAAATCTGCAGAAATTAGTTTATTTCTAAATTTATTTACAAGTTTATAATAACAAAATCAACAAGAAGAAAATTAGGGAAAAATGGAAAAAAGAAAAAGACCAGAATGAAATCAAATAAATAAACTATACATAACAGTAAAAAATGAATAAATACAATATGTTGATTAAATACAAAATATATATTTTAGAAGGATAGAAGCAGTTTGTTGTAAATTTGCAACATTATGTGTAAAGGGCTTTAAAACACAAATATCAATAATCCTGCTTTAATAAAGGAACATCATGTTACTCTTGTATATTTATATGAATTGTATATTTTATACATATTCCAAAGTGGAAAGTGTAAACTACCTAGTGTTTGTAAAGTCATCAAAAATCACTTATCTAAAATTATTTACATTAATGATCACATGTCTTCAAATAATACCAGTTAGTTGAATGTAAAAACCACGCGGGGCCTCCATTTGTTCTGATCACTGACTCTAATAAAGGATGAGATTAACTAGATCCTGAAATTCTGGAGCAGGCTGATCCCACAGAATAAATCTATATGTTTCTATTCTACAGTCACTTAGCAGAAGCTGACAGTAAGGTAACTTATCTTAAAACATGTCACACTTTCCACTATCCTGCTTTTGTGTCACTGAATCAAGGATAAGTTGAGTCAGAATGACCAAGATATTTCCAAGTTGAATCAGAATAGTTTTGTCTTCTTTCCTTATTTTGCAAAAGGCTCAATGACTGGCTCTAATAAAAAAAAAACACATAATCCCAGTCTGGTTATCAATCCACATTTTACAGTAAAATCCAGGTGAAAATCTCCTGTTCTGTCGCTGGGAGGGGCTGCAGTGTAAAGACAGGTGTAGTGCAGAGAAAGGTACTGAAAAGTCTGCTGCTTTTTACAGCAGGGTACTGTAAAAAGCACGTCCTACGACTCTGTGGACGGAGCTTACAGCAGCACTGCTGCTCACTGAGAAAAGTAAGACGTCCGTCTCCATAAATCGCCAATATTCCCCTAAAATGTTGCCAGATAATCACGTATTTGAAAATAGCTGTCATGAAAACAAACCTGATCTATTAACATAAAAGGTTTTTTTGTACCAGGCTGTAAACATGTTTATTTCTGCTGAGAAGGTGGGCATCTATGGGGATTTGCTCTGTTTTGGAGCCCCTAGTGGATGAGGGAGGAACTGCTTTTTTTTTTTTGCCACTTTCACATAATTCCTCACTTTTAACCTCTGGAGGTTAACCTTCTGTGTGAATTACATTTCCAAAACCTGGAGATATTCTTCAGTGCTTATCAACATCATCCTCACAAACACCGACACCTTTTCCTGCACAGTGTTTTTTTTTAAATTATTTTAAATAAAAATCCAAATGAGAAAACTCGATTGTTGTCGTACTGTGGTGCAGGATGAAACTGCAGCAGCTGCCACTGAGACGGCGTCTCCGTAATCCATAGAAAATGTAATAAGAGTGACACAAAAAGGCAACAAAAGGTTTTGTGTTGAAATCACTGCGCAGGGTTCGGCCTGTAGACATGGTTACAGTAAAAACACAGTTTGTGATGCAGTTTTTTATTTCTATGAGGAGGATGTGAGAACATGTGCAGTTTTCTTTGCCAAGTTACATCGTTAAAGCTGGAGTAAGTAATCTTGTTCAGAGACATTATTTTACTCTGGGTGAAGTGGTTCCTCGTCCTGATAGTAGTCTATACATTTAGTAATCATGACCAATAAGAAATATAGTTAGACCCCTCAGTTTACTGTAAATCTGTAAAAACTCTGACCAATCCAAGCGTTTGGGTGGAATTGAAGTTTGTCATTTGTTATATTTTACAAGCATTTCTCCCGGCTCCCCTCCTCCCCCTCCAGCAGCGCATACCTGATAGCCACACCCTGCATATAAACAGCGTGTTAGGATGAAAATACAAAGTAGTGAAAAAGAAACTCTGAAGGCAAACATGGCTGAGAAAATGCAGGAAGGATTTCCCAACTCGGTTCAGTTTCTTTGCCTCCTCCTGCTGAACAGCCGAGAAAGAGAAAATCATTGGTGGAAAAAGCTGCGAACTAGAAAAGCGTCCAAACCTTCGCCACGGTCTTTAAAAGGTTCCTGGATCCAAACGGTGATCCGGATCACCAGCAAAATGAAATCAGTTCTTCCTTTTTACATTTCCAACAACTCCTGAAAATTTGATCAAAATCTGTCCATAACCTTTTGAGTTATCTTGAACACAAACAGACAAACGCCGGTAAAACATAACCTCCTTGGTGAAGGTAAGAAAAAAGCCTCAGATCACGCCTAGAGCAAAAGCAGAGAGGGAGGAGCCAATGCAGGGCGCCACTTTCACATCCTGCTAGCTCCCCAACATTACCTCCCCCAGCTTGAACAACTGATTAACTCCATCTTTTCCACACATTACCCACACATCGAAGTTTTAGACAGAAGCAGGAAATTCAGGATGGAAGAAGGTTAATTGTGTCCAGTACTCACCCTAAAGAGCTCAGCTGGTGCTGCTCCCACGCTGCCATGGAGCCTAGAGAGGAGCCTGCAGCAGAGCCGAAGCCCAACATTTCAGCACTGTTCAGGGAGTAATCTGATGGAGAGACAACATGTTGACATGGATGATCTCAGAAAGGATCCGTCAGATACTGCAGACTGCTCCTGCAGACCAAAGTAACATTCCTGTTCCTACAAAGTCTGATATAAGCAGCTGTTTCTGGTTTTAGTGGGGATTTTTCTTTTGCCTGGTGTGAAAACAGCTTTATTCCCACTACTTTCACCTTCCACCGACCACAAAACCTGATATTTATGGTGACTGAGACGATAAATTTACAGTACAGTACAGCTGTTTGGGAATTTGCTCGATTCACCATAAAATAAATGTGTATTTCTGTTGCAGGTGTTAAATCCTGGAATTCATTGATAATGTTAATCTGAAAAGTTGTGCGACTATTGTTTTGTTTACTAAAAAGTTTTTTTTTTAAAAAGAGAAAATGAGTTTCTATGTTTTAGAGGAAAATGTAACTCTTGATGTTTCTTTTATTTCTGTTTATTATTTTCTTGTATTTCATGTGAGTCCATAGAGAGAGGCAGGTGTTCCCAAGTTTTATTCTACCTGCTATGTTTCATTTGTGGTTTGTCAAAAAGTAGCAAAAGATATGAACAAATTTATGTAAAAAATATTTATTCTGCAAAGCTACAGACAACTAAACAACAACTTTAAACATCTGGGTACCGTTGTTGTAGGCGGAGCTGATGCTGGAGTAGACCAGACCCTGGTGAGTCAGGCTGGGTGTGTTGATGGAGACCACTGGTGTGGACAGAGGCTGACTGGACTGGCTGCTGCTCAGCCTCTGGTTACTCTGGAAAATAAATCAATAAAAATGTCATGAAGTCTAAAGTCTCGTGCCTGTTCAGAGGAAAGCGAGGAACTGTGAAGTATGTCTGGATCTGTGATGACTTGTTCCCACCACATGATGTCAGCAGCGACTTGTTTATGAACAGATTAGTTTTACAGGAAGCGGAAGAAGCTTTTCTTTGGAGGAAGAGTGAACATTTTTTACATTAGCCTGACTTATTTGCTTATTTTCTTACTTCATTTCCTCTTTAAGTTTCTCACACTGAATTAAATGTCAGATAAAGAGTTTCTGAAAAATTCAAGAGGAAAAGTAAATGTTTTTCTTCTAGTTAAATCTTCCAGAAATCCCCCAAAACTTCCCCACAAAAAAACAAGTACAAGTCTGTTTTTAAAGGTAAATACCCACATTGAAATGAATGTATCTCTGCAATCACAGTACACTGGAATATTCTGATTGTCACAGTAAAAAGAACAGTTCAGTGTACGTGTTACTGGTGAAATTTAAACAAATAGCACAGATAAAACACATTTCAGGCCTGCAGCTGTGCTCTTAACTCAACCAGATTATGATGAAATATGTGAAAACGATTTCTGATGTGTGAGGCAGAGAAAATAAGACATGAGAGAAGTTTCGGTGCAGACAGTTCAGACGTCTCCAAAAAGCCCATTTTGGCACAGCTTGGCAGCATCTGCTCTTAATGTCCACCAACTGGACAAAAACCTGATAAAGCTGAGTAAATACTCCACACTTACAGCATAATCAAGGTTCCACAAAGCATGACTTTACATGTGTGATCAGTAACCCTCTGGCTAAAAGATAACCACTTCACCAGCTGTATTCAATATTACTAAATATAAATGGTTCTAGTTCAGAAATCAGTTCTTTAATAAAAATAAAATAATATAATATACATATATGTGTATATATATATATATATATATATATATATATATATATATATATATACATATATATATATATATATATATATATATATACATATATATATATATATATATATATATATATATATATATACATATATATATTTATAGATATACACACATATATATATATACACACACATATATATATATATATATATATATATACATATATATATACACACATATATATATATACACACATATATATATATATACACACACACATATATATATATATACACACACACACACATATATATATATATATATATATATATATATATATATATACACACACACATACATATTCACATACATTCACAAAAAACTTAAAAGTTTTGTTGCTCTGAGCTGATGACAATCCTGCCTCCTAATGTCAGCGATGACATCACCCCGAACGATGTCATTCGCTCCTGATGGCACAAAGGAGGGTGAAAAGAAAAGCAGTACATGCATGAAACTATGCTGTTAGTAAAGGTTTCCCTGGAGACCGTGACCTTTTGTAACTCCCTGTGCGGTCTGTGGCACATCTGCACATCTACTATGAACAACAGA
>NC_136619.1:11303870-11498870 GCF_933228915.1 Telmatherina bonti | reverse complement strand
TTATTTATTTAACAGCTATGCAACGAAGAAGAAGAATTAAATGCAATATACGGAAATAAAATACATCTGATCAAGTGAGTTTCAAGTCTATGCCTGTAATTTTTTCTTGCCTTTTTGCCAGAAAGAGGTTTTTAATCTCAGTTGGACTTTCCTGGTTAAATAAAAATAATTCTCCCACCCCTCCAGTTGTCAAGAAGGTAAACGTGAACTTTAAACCTAAAATATCTATTTTTACCAGGCTGTAAACATGTTTATTTCTGCTGTGAAGTTGGTCTTTTTAATACAGAAGTCAATGGGGATTGGCTTCGTTTTGGAGCCCCTAGTGGATGAAGACGGCACTGCAGGTTTTGGCCCTTTGACAAAGACTATGTGAGAGTGTGTTTGTGTGTTCACTGTATGTCAGAGCATATTTGTAAGATACACACACCAGCAGCTCCAGATCCATTCTGCAGAGCCAGATCCAGACTGCTCTGCAGGCCACCTGAGGACACACACACACACGCGCACACACACACACACACACACACACACACACACACACACACACACACACACACACACACAGTTTCACTAAACTCTTGGAAAAGCACATAAACTATAGTTTGTGTGTGTTTTGGTTTCATTATTTTAATTTTAATAGGGATATCTCAAAGTGGAACATATTTATTATATTGCATGTTAGACTGATGCACCAACAAACTCAAACCCATGACTGCACGCCATCCTATAGACCCTATAGATCAGCGGTGTCAAACTCCAGTCCTCGAGGGTCGGTATCTGGCAGGTTTTTGTTGTTTCCCTGCACCAACACAGCTGATTCAAATCAAATGGATCAAGCAGCTTCTTGTCAACCTGTTTATCAGTTTCGGTCAGGTATGCTGGAGCATGGAGACATCAAAAACCTGCAGGATACCGACCCTCGAGGACTGGAGTTTGACACCCTGCTCTAGATTACCACTGCAGATAATGAAGAACACACACCTGGATTTGCAGAGCTGGAAGGTCTTTGTGAGGAGGTTATGTTTCTGTGGGGGTGTGTGTGAGGTGAGGAGAGGATCCCGTTGTCTGCCAGAACCGCTGTGGCTGCAGCTAGGGCCTGAGAAGTCCCTCCGCCTCCTCCTCCTGCACCAGGACAGTAGGTCGCGCTAGCTGCTGCTACATGCATGAAGTGCTGCTGGGGCTGCCCGCCGGGCTGCAGGTGAAAAGTAGTCACAGCACATGTTAAAAACAAAAATTATGTCAATTTAGTCTTCATCATTGTGTTTGTTTTTTAAGGAAGGCTGCAGCTCTTAAAGCGTCACATCATGTGACCATCAGCTGAAAATGGAGAAACAAACCGAAGAAAGACAATTCCTTAACAACTTCTGAATAAATCAATGTGAACACCTGAAACATCAGTGGATCAATCCATTGGCGGGACACTTATCCCTCACATTACTCCCTGATGCGCTTATCACTGCATGGCTTTAGAGACAAACTGGGACAGTCAAATTAAAACTTCTGAGTTAATCAGTAAAAGAAATTTGAAAAGTTTTCAGAGAAAAGTTAAAGGAAGCTAAAGTTGAAAGTGCAGATTTTTTATTTCCTGAGATTTAGCCGTGCAGCCCTGATGTACATTCTGACACAAGAAAACTCAGTGGACATCAGTGGCAGCCCCCACCCCTTAAAACTTCCCCGGCTACAGTAGAAACATGAAACACAAGATGTAACAAACAATTAGCGAATTCTTTCCTTTTCACATGCTGAGTGGGATTACAATCTGTGGCAATACCTCAAATCATTGATTATTACCATAAACTGTATATAAAAAGATGGACGTAGCCTCTGTGACGTCACCCATAGGTTTCTGAAGTTTCTGCTGAATTGAAGCTCGGTGGGCGGTTCCTACCATCGCTATGTTGGCAGGGGCATGCGTGTTGTGCCGCCTGGAAATACAAATATGGGCAAAGAGGTGGAGCTGAGAGGGGGGCTGTGAGCGTCATGGTTGGTGATTGACATTGAGTGAACGCCGAGCTTTCTGTAGCTAAAAGCTAACCGAGCTAACCCGGAGATAACAGAGGTAAGCGGGCTAAAGCTAAGTCACGTTGTTAACCGGCTAAAAAACGTGGTTGTTCTACGTTCTTCTGACTTGAAGCGGGAGATCGGGTACCTGTCAATCAAAAGGACACGCCCCTAAATATACCGAACTTAGAGATTAAATCACTTTTAAACGTACGAGTTAGAAAAGATCCCCCCCCCCACAGTTGTCATGAAGGTAAACCTGACCTATTAAACCTAAAATGGATTTTTGAACCAGGCTGTAAACATGTTAATTTCTGCCGTGAAGTTGGTCTTTTTAACATGGGAGTCTATGGGGATTTGTTCTGTTTTGCAGCCCCTAGTGGATGAAGGGGGAACTGCAGTTTTATGCACTTCAGCAAAGGCTTCACTTTTAACCACCGGGGGCTCCGTCCATCTTTCATATGGTCTATGATTAATACAAATCACTTATCCTGTAATGTCTTTAGTTTCCTTCTACATCCTAAATGTCAATCCAAAAAACTGCAGTAACAAGAAATCAAGAAAAATGACAAGCAAAAAATTTTTTTTATCCATTTTTATTTGTTTTTAATCTACAAAAATCAGCAATATCAAAGATTTGTGAGAATTACAATTTAAATAGAATCGGCACCCCAAAAATTGGGGTTTGGGGAATAGAGTTTGATCGGGATGAAAATATATCATCGCAACCCTACTACCAGGACTAAAGGTGGGAAAATTTAATCTAAAAATCAAATATCGGGATTTTTTGCTTCACAATTTTAAAATCAATTTTTATTTGTTTAAAATTTTTTTTTTTTTTTAATTAATAAAAAATAATCAATTATACATTTTTTGCCATTTTTATTGTTTTTATTGTTTTTATTGATCTCAGCTCTTGCCAAGTTCTCCTTCCTGAATATGTTTAAGTTTATCTCTCTGAAATTAATGTACAAATGGGGAAACGAGGCCTTTCTGATTTTTGGGACGTCCAAAACGGAACTGAATAATGTCAGAAAGAATGCAGAGGCAATGACATTATTTAATTATTAAGATAAGGACTAAGGATTAAGATGGGACCCAAAGGACACAGAAGACCTCAGGACTGGTTACCAATTTTATTGACAATAACGGGGGACGAGTTGGAGCAGTTGAGGAGAGACGCGAGCAGTTGAGGAGAGACGCGAGAGAGAATGCGGTAACGCGAGACTCGGCGAGATTTGGCAGGATCAACATGGCGCGCTACTGAAGTAAACAAAACCTTTATTACCAGGCTAACGGTAAGAAATTTAAAACAGTTAAAAACTCCAATCACACCAACCCGGTCACTCTGGATAACAACGAAGAAGATCTCACCAGCCCGATAGAGGCAATCGAAGAAAGCTTCCAGCGGATCGTAATGGGGAAAACCAGCAACACCGCAGCGACGGCGTCCAAAACCAGTTATACCTCCAAAAGAGTTTGCCCAGCGGATTCCCCCAAAGTAACCTCGCCAGGTTCTCCAACAGGTAGTGTTACAACGGATATCCTAATCTCCATCGACGGGAAGTTATCCAGCCTAGACGCCAGGCTTTCCCTGCTGGAAGTTCTACACCGGGAGTTCCACTCGTTAAAGCACAGTCTAGAAAACAGCCAGCAGCAGGTAGAAGCTTTAGCTACGGTGAACAACGCGCTTAGAGACTCTGTTAAGACTCTCACGGATGGAGTATGCCGACTAACGGAGGAAAATAAAAAAAAAGAAAGAATTAGTCTTAGATATCCAGGCCCGTAGCATGAGAGATAACTTAGTTATTTCAGGGCTCCCTGAGCAGCCAGAGGAAGACGCAGAGGTAACCATGAAAGAATTCATCCGATCCCACCTTAAGCTTCCAGAGGAAAAGGTAAAAGCCATCTCCTTTCATCGTGTTCATCACATGAGAAGAAAAACATCGGAGGGCAGACCAATTCCAATAGTTGCTAAATTCGTGCTACACAAAGAAAAAAAAGAGGTGAAGCGCTGTGGGAGACAGCTCCGTGGGACTCATATCAGCATGAGCGATCAGTTCCCCAGAGAGATCCTGGAGCGTCGTAAGATCTTGTTCCCCATCAGGAGGAAATTCCTGGACGGAGGAGCCCGCGCGGTCATCTCGGTGGACAAGCTCTATGTCAATGGCCAGCTACATCGTGACCATAACACCACTCCCTGGCTCTACTAACCTCACATATGTATCCACACTCTACACGCTTTGCACTGGTGATATTAAGGCTAATAAGTCTCACTGGGATTTAATCAGAGTTTAATGTTTGCTCACAATAGTTAACAACACTGCCAGTCTCTTTCACAAAACAGATCTCCTTATGGGTTTGTTTTTCCTTTTCACCCACTTTCCTCTTTTGGTCAAGTTCTGGCTCATCTTTTTCTCTCTTCTTCCATACTCTTTTCTTTCTTTTCTAGCTGCCACCTCACAGAACTAAATAACACAGATTCAAAACTACACAGTTCATTAGATAACACTTACATACATAACCCAACACTCTCACTGTTATTATTTCAAACATATTTAGTAACATTCAATACAGTCACACAACACAAGGCATACATACTTACACCTGCGCACACACTTATTCACATCAAGTGGAAGCATCTAACACCTACCCTGTCACCACAAGCATGACAGTACTTAGGTTTATCACGTGGAATATTCACGGAACTGGGACCAGAGAGAAGAGACTAAAAATCTTTAACAGGCTAAATGATCTACAGGCAGACATTGTGTTCTTACAGGAGATTCATATGACAAATACTTCAGTGGATGCTCTCTCTACATCATAATTTCCTCATGTTTACTCCGCCTGCTATAACTCCAGACAGAGAGGGGTTGCCATTTTGATAAATAGAAAAGTGACATTCACAGAAATCAACAGAACCACAGATCCAGAGGTAAGATATATTATAGTGACATTAACTACTCAAAATATATATATAATATATAACATATATAACATATATATAATATATATAAAATATATAACATATATGGGCCAAATGTGGATGATTCCTCCTTCTTTCATTCCTTTTTTTAAAACTGTCTCAGAACACTCAGACAGCACACTTATAGGAGGAAATTTTAATTTGGTAATGGGTCCCGTAGACAGGATGAATAATTCAGAAAACAATAGAAACTGGCAGTCTACAAACACTGTTAAACAATATATGGAGGAACTTGGTCTTTGCGATATATGGCGGTCTTTTCATCCTAATATCAAGGAATACACATTTTTTCCTCAGTTCACCACTCATATTCTAGGCTAGATTATTTCCTGGTTAGCAGCTCATTGGTGTGTATGATTTCAGAAACCCAGATCCACCCCATTACAGTCAGCGATCATGCACCAGTTTCCTTCACTGTAAGAAATACGAGAATCACACCACCTGCTAAAAGCTGGAGATTCAATACAGCACTGCTTCAAGACCCTGACTTTATCAGCTATTTCACAAAAGAATGGGCTGTTTACCTAGAAAATAATGATAAACCAGGAGTTTCAGCATGTGTTCTGTGGGAAGCAGGTAAGGCGGTAATGAGAGGAAAAATTATCTCTTTTGCATCATATAAAAAAAAGAAGGATAACTCAAAAATATCAGAACTAGAATTAAGAATTAAATCATTAGAGGATGCCTACAGTGCTTTACCAAATGAACAAATGTTGAATCAAATAAGGAAGGCGAAACTTGAATTAAACAAAATAATCAATGAAAGAACGGAGTTTCTGGTGCAAAGGTTACGCTTGGAGAGGTTTCTCCAGTCAACTAAAAACAAACAAAGAAAGAGCAACTATTTCATCTGTTAAAGATCCAGCAGGTAATATCTTACATGACCCTGACACAATAAATAGCATTTTTAGAGACTTCTATAAAAATCTGTATACATCCCAATTAGATCCATCAGATAATGACATAAATCAGTTTCTTAATAATATAGACTTCCCAGGACTACAGCAGGAACACGTTACAGCCTTAGATTCCCCCCTTACAGCAGAAGAGCTACATGAAGCCCTCAAACATATGCCATGTAAAAAAGCCCCAGGACCGGATGGCTTCCCAGCAGAGTTCTATCAAGTATTCTGGACAATACTGGCCCCTACGTTTTTCAAAATGGTGACACAAATAAAGGAAAATGGCTACTTACCCCAAAACATGAATTCTGCCAGCATAATTGTACTGTTAAAACCAGGCAAAGACTCCACACTTCCATCTAGCTACAGACCCATATCACTGATAAATGCAGACCTTAAAATAATCTGCAAAGCTTTAGCTGCAAGGTTAGAGAAAGTAACTCCTCTCATTATACAACCTGATCAAACAGGCTTTATAAAAGGCAGATATTCCTCTGTTAACATGCGCAGGCTAATCAATATAATAGATTACTCTACCATCAATAACCTGGAAACAACTATAGTTTCTCTGGATGCAGAGAAGGCTTTTGATAGAGTGAATTGGAAATTCTTATTAGCTACTTTAAATAGATTTGGCTTTGGACCTTCCTTTCTTGACTGGATCAAAATCTTATACAGCTCTCCTAATGCGAGAGTCAGGACGAACGATCAAACCTCTCCAAGTTTTAATCTTCAAAGGGGCACCAGACAAGGTTGTCCACTCTCTCCCTCACTTTTTGCTGTAGTTATTGAATCACTAGCTGCTGCAATTCGACAGACTCAAATTATAAAGGGCATCCAGTCCAAAAATATAATTCATAAAATAAGCCTTTATGCCGATGATATTTTACTATTCCTCCAAAACTCACAAACATCATTATCTGAAACAATCTCACTAATTAATAAATTCTCATCACTATCTGACTACTCTATTAATTGGTCTAAGAGCACAGTCCTACCAATTAACTGTAGGTTTCGAAATCCATCCAACACTAATTTACAATCAGGTAACATTAGATACTTAGGCATAAATATTCCCCCCGGCTCTCAGAACTGATAAAATGTAATTACACTAACCTTCTTAAGACAATAGAAGATGATCTCACTCGCTGGAAGTCACTCCCCATTTCACTTATGGGGAGAGTTGCTACGATAAAAATGATGGTTCTACCCAAAATCAATTATCTGTTCTCCATGATTCCTATGAAACCTCCCTCCACCTGGTTCAAATCACTAGAATCATACACTTCCCAATTTCTCTGGAAGAATAAACCACCCCGGATTAGTTTAAAAACATTACAAAAACCTAAAGATCGGGGAGGCTTAGACTTGCCTAACTTTCAACATTATTTCTTACCAAATAGGCTGCAGTATATGTTAAAATGGCTTAAACTGAGTCCATTAGATGAACCATGGATAGACTTAGAACAAACATTCTGTGACAATGTGGAAATCTCTTATCTTCCATTCTTCAGCTTCAGTATAAAAAAGTTAAAGTGCTTCAAAAGCATCAACATTAGCACCTCTCTGACAGCTTGGTGGGAATTTCTTTAAAAAAAACAAATAGACTTGGAACTTCCTCCCACAGTAGCAGAATTTATGGAACTTCGTAGCCCAAAGTTACTTTCAAAAATATACAGGTCGATGTCAAAAATAGATGATTCAAATTCCTTGCCAACTTCCAAATAGGAGGCAGACCTATCTATCAGTCTCAGTCAACCTTCTTGGCTGCAAATATGTCTAAATGCTTTTAATATGACAGACAGTTCAAATCTACAACTCATCCAATACAAAATTCTTCATAGAACACATTACACAGGACAAAGAATGTTCAAGATGGGTCTAAATCACTCAGAGATCTGCACACAGTACATTAGTAACGCAGTAGATAATTATTTACATGCTCTATGGCTCTGTGCACCTGTTCAAAATTTTTGGAATAAGGTTTGTGGGGAATTATCAACATGGCTCAGATGCAGCATTCCTGCATGCCCCAAGCTTTGCTTACTGGGAGACCTTAGTGACATCAACATGGACCCCAACAACACACGCACTATCCTTGTGGGAGGGAGGGGGATGGGTGGGGTAGGAATAGGGTCCATGGCGGAGGGGATCCTCCCTCTGGCTCTGTCTCCTCCCGTTGGCGGCAGTCTTGGCGTTGCTGGTGGCACCGGGCCCTAGACCTGGATGGATGTCTGGGTGGGAACTGGGGACTCTCCGGCCCCCGGAGTGCTGGCGCTGGGCCGCCGGGGATGGGGGGGACAACCGGGTGCTGCCTCCTGCAGCACCTGGCGGGCCGGGACTTGCCCTTCTGCCCTGGGGCTGTCCCGGTGAGGTGGGGGCACCGTGCTGGTCGTGCTCCCCTACAAGCACTCAGCTGATCTTTGATTGCATGATCACAGGTTGAACACTCACAAGTGCACGCCCACAAAGCGCTCATCTTTCCATCTGCTTCCCACTAAGTGTTGCTGATGACTCTCTGTAGGTATGTTTAATAACGGTTGGTATTGTAATTGTTATTTTATTAATTCATTTACTTTTTTTACTTTTCTTTTTCTTTTTGTCTGTTTTTGAATATTGTCACTATCCTACTTATGTCTTGTATTTTTTCAGTACTTTATATTGTTTTGCAAATACTGTAACTTTAGCAGCTTAGACACACCTTTCTTTTCTGTCTCTCTTTTTCCTCCTTTCATTTCCTCTTTTTTTTCCTCTTTCCCTGCCAAGTCCAGCTCGGCCATATCAAGACTGACGATGATTGCAAAATGATAAAAGGAAAAAAAAATAAAATAAAATAAAATAAAATAATTATCATAATAATAAAAATATTCAGATTATCAAGGGCAGCTATATACATGAGATGTCTCCCTTGACAGAGCAAATTTGTCTGGCAAAAATATGGCATGCAGATTGCTGTTCTGTATGCTGAGATGCTGGACAGGACAGGTTAAAAAAATAAAATAAAATTTAAAAAAAAATAAAATAAAATTTTTAAGATAAGACCTGATCTATGTCATATAAAAAGAAAGCTCCCTCAGTATCTGAAGGAAGAAAAGGATGGGTCTTATGTATGGAATCAGGACAGGACGAGGACTAAAAAACTTTTATTTAAACCATGTCTGAATGCTTTTGTTTTGTTTAGTCACAAACCATGTACCAAAAAACATTTAGGGTATAATATGCTAATCTAGTCACCAGTTAATTTCCATTTACAGTCCCAACAAAGGTAAATAAAAGCATTCACTTTAATTGTGACAGTACTGTTGGAATTGAACCCGCAACAGCGCGTTTCAATGAAGCTCATTACAATAGCCTACTCCTCTGTTGAATATCCTGACCCAGATTTATTCTTGCATTTTTATTCTAATAGGTTAAGAAAAAAAATGAAATAAAATTCTAACACCTGTATGCATTAATGTTGACACAACTGTATTCACAACATCCATTTTTTCAGTCCAACGTGAAAACTTATATAAATCATCACCTGTTTTTTAGACTTCACAAGTTTAGTCCACTCTTCAAGCGGCCTACGTGTTAAAGCAGAAAGAGCAGAGCTTGTAGACTTTCCCTGAGCCGTCGACCTCAACGATCTGGTCAGTTACTTTGTTACACATGTTTGCATTGCAGAGTAAATGGTGACGATGACTGCGGTGGCTTCCTGTCTGGTACTTTTAAGAGGAAATTGTTCATAAATGGGTTACCTGAGTAAGGAGTGTTGATGTAAGAAGATCCAGGAGTGAAGTGGCGAGAAAGGATTCACACCTGTTAAGACTGCGGTGTTATGTTGTGTGTGTGTTTTTCTTTGTAAACATTTTGTGAATAGGTGTGTGCCAGCGACGACTGATGCGCCGTAGCCTTCCCAGGACTGAGCTGCCTGGAGAGACGGGGTGGGGCGTGATTGGCTGTTCTGCTGCATAAAAGGAGGAAGAACGACGTGCCCGATTGGGAGCCCAGAGGGACGGAGCGTGCCACCATTCACACTGAATCAGGCTGGCAGAGTGTAAAGACAGACTTTTTTTGTTGATTGGCAGTGAGCTGCCTCTTTTGTTGTAGTTTTCCCCTGTTTATGTTAAGTAGCTCACTTTAAAGCTGGGGTAGGTAATGTTGGGGAGCAAGCAAGATGTGAAAGTGGCGCCCTGTCTTGGCTCCTCCCCCTATCTTGGCTCTTCCCCCCGTCTTGGCTCCTCCCCCATCGTGGCTCATCCCCCTCTGGTTTTGCTCCTTGGGGGATCCAAGGATTTTTTATTTGCAGCTTTTTCCACCAACGATTTTCTCTTACTCGGCTGTTTAGCAGGAGGAGGCAAATAAACCGAGCCGGGTCGGGAAATCCTTCCTGCATTTTCTCAGCCATGTTTGCTTCCGAGTTTCTTCTTCACTACTTTGTATTTTCATCCTAACGCGCTGTTTATATGCAGGGTGTGGCTATCAGGTATGCGATGCACGAGGGGGAGGAGGGGAGCCGGGAGAAGAAGCTTACAAAATATAAGAAATGAACAACTTCAATTCGATCTGAACGTTTGGATTGGTCAGAGTTTTTACAGATTTACAGTAAACTGAGGGGTCTAACCATATTTCTTATTGTTCATGATTACAACATATTTAGACTACTATCAGGACGAGGAACCACTTCACCCAGAGTAAATAAGAAATGTCTCTGAGGAAAATTACCAACAATAATTTTAAAGTTACTTTCAACATCTTATCACTGATTTGTTTTTAAAGCAGTTGTTTTTTTTGTTAAATCCTCTTCATGTTGTAAATAAATCCAAGATTTTTCATTTAAACCTTGTAAGCCAAGCTGATTCAATTTGAAGGATGGTGTTGTTGCGTTCAGGAACGAATGGGCGTAACACACCAGTTTAACATCATGCATCATCAACCCAGTGATGATGTCTTCGATTGGCCAGCAACAATCTGCCTACAGATCTGTGTGGATCTTTGTGCCTCTTGCTGCTGTGGTCTGGTCGACTCCTGGTGCAGACGCCTGCTGGGATTGTGTTTCCTTACAGGGCTCCTCTGGGCACAGCAACATATAACTAGATGTATGCGTGATGGAAATGGGTGCTGGCTGCCAAATCAGTCATTCATTCATTCATTTTCCTAACCGCTTAGTCTGATTAAGGGTTGCGGGGAAGCTGGAGCCTATCCCAGCAGTCTTTGGGCGAAAGGCAGGGTACACCCTGGACAGCTCACCAGTCCATCGCAGGGCTGCCAAGTCATTCATCAAAATTTGTGCAGAATACACGAAACCTTGTATTTGAGTAACATACCTGTGTGTAGACTGACCTCTGGAGATAAGAAACTTTTATATATCCTGCTGGCCACAAGTAAAAAGAATCTAACAAGGAGATGGCTAAAACCTGGGCTACCAACAACTGAGGACTGGATTAACATTGTACAAGAGATCTATACCATGGAAAAACTCTCCTTTTCCTTAGAAGAGCGGACAGATACTTTCTACAAAACTTGCTCCAAGTGGTCAAAATATGCTAAGCTGGTTATATCTGACTTTCTGTAAACACTGCCGCTCTACATTGTGGTCCACTGACTCAATGTTCATGTAAGTCCGTGGTTTCCAAACTTTTTCTGCGGGGACCCCTTTTCATAGACGACAATAATGTCGAGCCCCCCTTCCTGTCTCACGAACCAAAGAAACATACTAAGAAATGCCTCTTTAGTTTTAGTGGCTGTATTGTAGGCAACTACAATTAAAACAGAGTCTGTATTACTATCAATTCTTCTACTTTAGCGTGAAACTTTTTTAACCAGGAATCTCAGCAAACTACTTTAGGTGAGTGGCGTTTTCTATGAGACGGTGCTGCTTTAGTAAAACAACTTTGCTATAATTGATAGTTGGATAGATTATTTCTAAAGCAACCTGCAGGCTTTTCTTTGTGTTCAAGATGAAAAGTGGTGGTGTAACTTGTTCATACTTCATTAAATTAGATAATATTTTGGTACATTCAAAAGACTATTGTCTTGTTATTACCCACCATTGATTATTACTATTACTGGTCAAGCAGGGACAGATGTGCTCCATCATAGTTTGTTCTTTTTTTATTTTATTACTTGAAGTCTCTCTTGTGGATTTATCATCATTTTCTATGAGTACTTTTACACATTTGTCCAGTGCCAAAACTCTCAAGTTTTATTTAGTCTCCCCCCCCCACTGGCCTGTCCCCCAGTTTGGGAACCACTAATGTAAGTCATGTAGAGGTAACTCGGCTCCCCTGCTACCCATGTTCAATGTTCCTAATTGTATGTTAAAAGTCATGACTGCTAAAATAATGTATAATGTAAACTGAATAAATAATAATTAATAATTAATAAAAAGTTAATATTGAAAAAGGAAATGGGTGTTGGGTTTGTGTGTGTATGTGTACGTTAACGTGTGGGAAGGGGCTGATGGATTTTTTTTGTTGTTGTTTTGCTTTTATAATGTATAAAGCACTTTGTGTTACATTTTATCGTAAGAAACGTGCTTTGAAAATAAAGTTTGATTTGCTTTGGTTTGATCTTTGTCACCAGTTCGACTGCATCTACGCCAAAAAGAATAAAAGCTCCTAAATCCGACATATTATGAAGGAGAATTACAATCTTATGAGTCTTCATCATGTTGTCGAACTCCTCATTGATCTTTTTGTACTTCTCCTCGGTACTGGGGGTGAGGACGTAGGAGGCGTCGGCATCAGGGCTCTCACAGCATCTGTGCTCCTTCTTGTTCAGGGCCTGAAGGTGAAACACAGTAAACAAAGGGTTAACAAGAGGAAGAATCTCCATGCAGAGTTACAGGAGACAGAATTGATCATTTGATAGGACAACTGTGTAGCTTTCGCTATGCTGGACTGGCTCTTAAAGGAAATATTTGCCTCTTTACCAACTCACCTGTACTCTCACTGACACCTCAGCTTTGCATTATTTAGCTCTTTGTAAATAATGGAGAACAAGGTTTTTATGGAGTTTTTCTGTAAAAAGTTGCTGAAAATGGTTGAAATATTAAACGATGCACTAAAAACTTTTTAAATGTATTTTAGTAGTAAAAAATTAAACAAAAACAATTAGATCAAATCACCACAGCCTGGATGACGACATAACTTCTCCAACTATGTCATGATGAGATGGACTGACGGAGCATCACGCCAACCAGCCATCTGCATTCCCAGAGAGCAGTAGTTAGATGAAGCTTTAAGCACAAACTCACTGATCTGTTTTCATCACAGGCCTCAAACTCTCCTTTCACATCTTGTGACTGCTTAAAATATCACACGCTGAGTTCTGATTGACTCAATTCCACTCACTGGTGAACATCAAGCTGGACAGTTTAGGCCCTTTCAGGTCCTGCTCTGCCATTTGGTCGAGGTAAATTTGCTGCGGCTTTGATGAATTTCTTTAAAAAATTGTGGAAATAAACCTGCCTCAGCATCTCTACCAATTAGTTCATTGTTATGTGAAAACATCGAAGCCAGCAGTTAAGACCGGAGGCCCCTCCATGTTCAACAAACACCGGGTGTGTGTGTGTGTGTAAAATTACACAAAGTTGCGTCACTGTGTACACACGCTGAAAGAAATCTGATAGTGGACTAGAAAATGTAGACAATGAACTTTAGAATATCAACCAGTAGATCTGATTACAAAAGTAATCTGACTACTCCCAGTTATCTGATTTTGATGGTCATGTGAACACTCAGTGGGATTTATCTGATTATAAGACATCAGATAAACACGACTAGATTTCTGCCTTATACTCAGATTTATTCAAGCATTTAGACCTGTAAATCTATGATTTATTAGTCATTTTACGTGTGTGTATGTGTTTGTCGCTTTAAGTGATGCAGTCACAAAGAAATTGTTTTCCAGCAGCAGTAAGTCAGAGTATGAGCAGAGTAAAACGTGTATGGTTTACCTTGCAGGTTAGTTAAACGCAGCTAACACTGAACCATGGGTTCTGCCACGTTCAACAACGACCAGAAGAAAATAACAAGAAGTTTGAGTATTATGTCAGCGTGCGTGCTCTAAAAGAAATTCCATAATGGACCAGAAAATGTAAACTAGTGCATAAAGATGCGTTAAATGATCTGATTATCAGATTCTCATGAAAATATGTTCTTTTCTAGGCACCAGAACTTTCATAATCATCAATTTTTCTCTGATTTAGGTGTGAATTTTGCTTTAATCTGTAACAAAATGTTTTTTGTTTTTTTTTAAGGACAACTGTTACCAATAGTGTCTTTAAATGTTGCAACAACAACAACTTAAAGAAGCTCAAATCCATCTTTAAACAATGTAAGCGCTCCGGCTAGTAAAGGTCTGTTAAGAGGGCGGAGAAGGACAGAGGAGAGACTGGTGGGATTTGGTCCAAGACTCACAGGGTTAAATATGTCTCAGTAGATGGTGGTTTGAAGCACTACATCATGTCTGGCCTCTGAGGACTTTCTCTAAGTGTCTGTTACAGGACCTAATGGTGTGTGTGTGTGTGTGTGTGTGTGTGTGTGTGTGTGTTTGTCTTTATCATCTCAAATGTCAAAGTCAGCTTTGGTGGATCTCCAAAGGCATCTGGCTCATTGCCACCGCGAGGCATGAGCTGCACCATTAAGCATCTTAACATGTGAGGGTGATGTCTTGTAGCTCTTGGGGCTGCATCAAAGATAAAATAAGGCCCGCTCTCCCCCTGCAGCCAGGCTTTTCCAGTCGGGTGACTGCCCTGCAGGGTAAAAATAGGGCCATGCATGAGATGTGATCCGACACTTCTCTGGCAGAGAAAAGCTCAGCTCTATCACTTTCAAAGGCAGAAGCACACACACACACACACACACATAACAAGCACACACTTTCCACAGATTACTTTGGTGTGAAACATCCCGTCATTCTGAACTAAAGCAAATCAGCTGCTGGTTTTCCGTTATGGTGTCATGTTTCACTCTGTTGTAGTTTCTTTTTCTGTTGCTTTTCATCCGGCTGACACGGCCGAGCCGCACACCTCGGTCAGACGCTTTGTAATGAGACAGACTGGTGTCCAGCAGAGGGGAGTTTCAGCAACAACAATCAGGATGTGTCAGAAAGTTTAGCTGAACAGTACGGACTTTGGATGTTTCAGCATCAACTTCAGGCTCAACACTTTTCCACACAGAGAAAGATCTGAAGAGGACTGAAAAACTTTTTAATGCTTGAAGTTAAAAAGAAAAAGTCATTTTTGTTTGTTGCACCCTATATCCATCCATCCATCCATCCATCCATCTTCTGCCGCTTATCCGGGGTCGGGTCGCGGGGGCAGCAGCCTAAGCAGGGAAGCCCAGACTTCCCTCTCCCCAGCCACATTTGCCAACTCTGCGGGGGGGATCCCGAGGCGTTCCCAGGCCAGCCGAGAGATGTAATCCCTCCAGCGTGTCCTGGGTCTTCCCCGGGGTCTCCTCCCCGAGGGACGTGCCTGGAACACCTCACCAGGGAGGCGTCCAGGAGGCATCCTGACCAGATGCCCGAGCCACCTCAACTGGTTCCTCTCGATGCGAAGGAGCAGCAGCTCTACTCTGAGCCCCTCCTGGATGACTGAGCTCCTCACCCTATCTCTAAGGGAGAGCCCGGCCACCCTGTGGAGGAAACTCATTTCAGCCGCCTGTATACGAGATCTCGTTCTTTCGGTCATGACCCACAGCTCATGATCATAGGTGAAGGTAGGAACGTAGATCGACTGATAAATCGAGAGCTTCGTCTTCTGGCTCAGCTCCTTCTTCACCACGACAGACCGGCGCAGAGCCCGCATTACTGCAGACGCCGCACCGATCCGTCTGTCGATCTCACGCTCCATCCTTCCCTCACTCGTGAACAAGACCCCGAGATATTTAAACTCCTCCACTTGAGGCAGGACCTCACTCCCGACCCGGAGAGGGCAATCCACCCTATTCCGGCTGAGGACCATGGTCTCAGATTTGGAGGTGCTGATTCTCATCCCAGCCGCTTCACACTCGGCAGCGAATCGCTCAAGCGAGAGCTGGAGATCACGACCAGACGAAGCCAACAGGACCACGTCATCCGCAAAAAGCAGGGACCCAATCCTGAGGCCACCAAGTCGGATCCCCTCAACCCCTCGGCTGCGCCTAGAAATTCTGTCCATATAAGTTATGAACAGAATCGGTGATAAAGGGCAGCCTTGGCGGAGTCCAACTCTCACCGGAAACGAATCCGACTTACTACCGGCAATGCGGACCAAGCTCTGACACCTGTCGTACAGGGACCGGACAGCTCATACAAGGGGGTCCGGTACCCCATACTCCCGGAGTACCCCCCACAGGAGCCCCCGGGGGACACGGTCGAATGCCTTCTCCAGGTCCACAAAGCACATGAAGACTGGTTGGGCAAACTCCCATGCCCCCCCCAGGACCCCAGAGAGGGTATAGAGCTGGTCCACTGTTCCGCGACCAGGACGAAAACCACACTGCTCCTCCTCAATCCGGGATTCGACTATCCGGCAGACCCTCCTCTCCAGGACCCCTGAATAGACCTTACCAGGGAGGCTGAGGAGTGTGATTCCCCTGTAATTGGAACACACCCTCCGGTCCCCCTTCTTAAAAAGGGGGACCACCACCCCAGTCTGCCAATCCAGCGGTACTGCCCCCGATGTCCACGCAATGCTGCAGAGGCGTGTCAGCCAGGACAGCCCCATAGCATCCAGAGCCTTAAGGAACTCCGGGCGGATCTCATCCACCCCCGGGGCCTTGCCGCCAAGGAGCTTTTTGACCACCTCAGCGACTTCAGCCCCAGAGATAGGAGAGTCCACCCCTGAGTCCACCAGCTCTGCTCCCTCATGGGAAGCCGTGTTGGTAGGATTGAGGAGGTCTTCGAAGTATTCCCTCCACCGACCCACAACGTCCCGAGTTGAGGTCAGCAGCTCCCCATCTCCACTGTACACAGTATTGATGGAGCACTGCTTCCCCCCCCTGAGCCGCCGGATGGTGGACCAGAATCTCCTCGAAGCCGTCCGGAAGTCTTTCTCCATGGCCTCGCCGAACTCCTCCCATGCCCGAGTTTTTGCCTCGGCAACGGCCGAAGCCGCATGCCGCTTAGCCCGTCGGTACCCATCAGCTGCCTCCAGAGTCCCACAGGCCAAGAAGGCCCGATAGGACTCCTTCTTCAGCTTGACGGCATCCCTCACTGCTGGTGTCCACCAACGAGTCCTGGGATTACCGCCACGACAGGCACCAACGACCTTGCAGCCACAGCTCCGGCTGGCCGCCTCAGCAATAGAGGCACGGAACACAGCCCATTCGGACTCAATGTCCCCCGCCTCACCCGGGACATGTTCGAAGCTCTGCTGAAGGTGGGAGTTGAAGCTCGCTCTGACAGGGGACTCAGCCAGACGTTCCCAGCAGACCCTCACAACACGTTTGGGCCTGCCAGCTCTGACCGGCTTCCTCCCCCACCATCTGAGCCAACTCACCACCAGGTGGTGATCAGTTGACAGCTCCGCCCCCCTCTTCACCTGAGTGTCCAAGGCATGTGGCCGCAGGTCCGACGATACGACTACAAAGTCGATCATTGAACTGCGGCCCAGGGAATCCTGATGCCAGGTGTACATATGGACACTCTTATGCTGGAACATGGTGTTCGTTATAGACAATCCATGACGAGCACAGAAGTCCAACAACAAAACACCATTTGGGTTCAGAGGGGGGGGACCATGCCTCCCAATCACTCCCCTCCAGGTCTCACTGTCATTGCCCACGTGAGCATTGAAGTCCCCCAGCAGAACAATGGGGTCCCCAGAAGGAGCACCCTCCAGCACTCCCTCCAAGGACCCCAGAAAGGGTGGGTACTCTGAACTGCTGTTCGGTGCATAAGCACAGACAACAGTCAGGACCCGTCCCCCCACCCGGAGGCGGAGGGAAACTACCCTTTCATCCACCGGGGTAAACCCCAATGTGCAGGCACCAAGCTGGGGGCTGATGAGAATGCCCACACCTGCTCGGCGCCTCTCACCATGAGCAACTCCAGAGTGGAAGAAGGTCCAGCCCCTCTCGAGGGTACTGGTTCCAGAGCCCAGGCCATGCGTCGAGGTGAGTCCAACTATATCTAGTCGGAACCACTCAACCTCGCGCACAAGCTCAGGCTCCTTCCCCACCAGAGAGGTGACGTTCCACGTCCCTAGAGCCAGCTTCTGCAGCCGGGGATCGGACCGCCAGGGTCCCCGCCCCTTGCTGCCGCCCAGCTCACATTGCACCCGACCCCTACGGCTCCTCCCGCAGATGGTGAGCCCACGGGAGGTGGGGCCCATGTAACCCTTTCGGGCTAAGCCCGACCGGGCCCCATGGGCGAAGGCCCGGCCACCAGACGCTCGCTCTCGTACCCCGCCTCCAGGCCTGGCTCCAGAGGGGGGTCCCGGTAACCCGCGTCCGGGCAAGGGAACATTTATGCCCAGGTTTGTCATCGTCATAGGGGTCTATGAGCCGTGCTTGGTCTGGTCCCTCCCCTAGACACCTGTTTGCCATGGGTGACCCTACCAGGGGCATAAAGCCCCCGACAACATAGCTGCTAGGATCTTCGGGACGCACAAACCCCTCCACCACGATAAGCTTTGTAATGAGACAGACTGGTGTCCAGCAGAGGGGAGTTTCAGCAACAACAATCAGGATGTGTCAGAAAGTTTAGCTGAACAGTACGGACTTTGGAAGTTTCAGCATCAACTTCAGGCTCAACACTTTTCCACACAGAGAAAGATCTGAAGAGGACTGAAAAACTTTTTAATGCTTGAAGTTAAAAAGAAAAAGTCATTTTTGTTTGTTGCACCCTATAAATGATCCTAATTAAGAGGGATGTAAATAAGTTTACAATACAATAAAAAATTTATATTAGATTCACTTCAGGATCCAGTGATCAATATAATATGATATCACATCATGGGTGACTTCCGCTCGTGTCAAATCATAAAAACTAACTTAAATATCAAAATATAACTTTAAAAAAATCTTGAACTCGATCTGGCATTTAAACCAGTTTTATTAAAACCAGACTGTCACGTTTTGTAAACTCAGCTTTGAAAATGTTTAAATCATGTCAAAGAAAACGGAAAAAATAAATTTCAGAAAAATTAGGATGTTTTGTAAACTTTACTCCCATTTACAGAGTCAAAATATTCGTAAAGTTCCTTAGTTATGAGTTGTTAGTTTTTGCACTTCTACCAAATCTGTAAAAATTGATGATAGTTTGGACAAAAGATAATTAATCAACAACAGAGTCTGAAAAAAAAGAAAGGAAAATATAAAACAACATATCACACCCTGGTCTTGTATAATTGTGGGGAACGATGAAGGATCACAGACAGGACGAAGCCAAACAAATGACCTGGAAACTTCTCATCATAAATCTCATAATCATCTTTTTCCTCTGGGTAAAATAAACAAGATACTTTTATTTTAATTTCATCATCCTGAACTCAAAGAAAAGTTAAGTAAGCTTGTTACAAACTCGAGAAGCAGGAACTGAGTTCTTGCTTTCGAGCTGCTAGAACAAGAAATAAATGATTTTTTTGTCCCGTCCACTTATACTCCACAAGAGGCTTCGTCTGTAGTGGGGAGGGGTCACTGCGGGCGGCGATGTCTGCTTTTATGTGCAATGAACCCTGTTGTTTCATATTCAACAAGCAGCAGGGCGGGTTGTGCACACAGCTGGGTCCGAGTGTTTTAATGCCGCATGTTGTAAAAATGTTTGTACTTTCTCACCACCTAAATCACCTGTTTTATCAAAACAATCTGTTTTACCTGCAGCAGGAAAAATGCTGAAGCGACAACTATCAGCCTCATGCTTTTCCTTGTTAACCACGCCCACTTCAAATGTTCAACCAATCACACGATACGTCTTGGAGCCACGCAAGAAAAAACTTCTGCCAGCCTGATGTGTCGAGAAATGTCTTTAAACACATCCGTGAGAACAAAATGACGTAATTTTCTTCAAGAAAAAGAAAAAAGTTCTCGCTTCTCATGGAGGATGTAACAAGCTTTTGTTCAGAAATTAAAACAGAGAGTCTGCAACCTAAAACTATACTGATTAGATCTCTGTATCTTGAATAAATTTTGGTAAAAATCTAAATGAACTCAACTTGTGTTAGCGTTTACATGTGAACTTAAATTAAAACAGGGAATAAAGTATTAAAATCCACCTTCCTTGATTAACATGATTCACTGATGGAGAGCTGGAGCTTCACGATACAACTTCAAAAATAAAAATAGTTTATTTTTATCCAACTCAAAGTAATAAAGATGAACTTTAAAGAAAATGTAAGTGTAGAAATGTTGAAAGGTAAGAACGGAGCTGCTGATGGCATAACCTCCTCTAAGATGTCGTCCTAGTTTATGAAACAATAGTTTTCCAAGAACTTGCACCAGAACTGGTCAGCAGTTCTCTGAAAATGGAAGATTAACAACTGCAGCGTCATCGTGGTTTATCGTTGCACAGAGCAAAACTGACTGGTCTCTGATTCAGCACAAACTTTACTGAAACACCCGTAAAAAAAACCCCAAAAAAAACAGCAATGTTGTTCTGCAATCCTTCGTACTATGTAAACAATGTAAACAAAGCAAGTTCTATATTTTAGAAACGGCCTGAACTTTATTAAACGAAAACTAAAACGTGTGCAAATGTGTGATTTCTTCATGTGGGCTCAGTAAAACCTCCAAACCACTGTGAGGGGAACGTGCAAATACATTTTAAAACTCTGCCATGCAAAAAGAGTGAAAACTCTTTAGCTCAGTGCTAAAGTTTGCATCTGCTGCTGAGCTGCATTAGAGCAGATAGCTTTAACCTATCTAAGGCCACCATTAATAACAAGCTGTGTATACAGACTTGACAGTAAAACCATCCAGATAACGTTTTCTCCAGGAAATGTCTGGCTTATTTAAGCAACATGCTAGTATCTATGTAGTATGTGGTACAGTTCTGGGGCCTCATGTATGAAGGCTGCCTATGAATCAACATGTTTTACCCGTTCGCTAGGACGTAGTGGAAACAACGCCATGAAAATGTTGGCGCTTTTCTGTGGGGGGGGGGTATGGTTTTCCCGTGTACAGGTGGAATCTCTCCATCTTCCTCCCACAGTTAAAACACATGCATGTTCGGGTTAGTCTCATTAAATTCTCCACTGGAGTGAGTGTGTCTCTCTGTTGGCCCTGCGATGGACTGGCGACCTGTCCAGTCTAGTCTGCCTCTCGCCTGCTAATTGCTGCTGCTTCCCTGCAACCCAGGAATCAGCCTGTGTTTCCCCAGCCTGGGGTCAATGGAAAAGAAGTAGAAGAATTAAACCACAAAGTTTATTTTTTATTTTCTCAACTTCTGTTTCTGCCTCAGGTGTTTTTTAATTGGCCATTTCCGTGCCCTCTTCTTCTTCTCTGGCTTTTTGCGTGTCATTCAAATCAACACTGCCCCCCCCCCCCCCCCCCCCCCCCCCCCCCCCCCCGACAGTGGTATTGCTCTGTTTTCTGTCTCAAGTGATGGATAGCTAAACCACTGGAAACGGTCTGAACTACACGCGTCATTGATGCAGCAGACGGATAAAACTTTGTATCTGTCTTCTGTGTTGAGCATAAATGGGTCTTAACAAGCTGCTTTAGAAAAGGCATCATCATCGTCGCAGGAGGAAAGATCATATAAAATTAGGGATGGGAAAATCGAACTGAAAAATCAAAAATCGGGATTTTTTTTTTTTTTTTGCTTTACAATTTTAAAATTGATTTTGTTAAAAAAAATGTTTAAAAAAAATCGATTACAACATTTTTGTAATTATTATTGTTGTTATTAATCTTTTAAATTGTCTTCTTGGGCATTATAGCAGCAGAATGATGATCTAGCTACTGTGTTGTTTTTCCCAATTGAAATCAAGAAAAGTGACAGGCAAAAAAAAAGGTTTTTATACATTTTTTTTTTGTTTTTAATCTACAAAAATATAGCAATATAATAATAGTGAGAATCACAATTTAAATCGAATAGTCACCCAAAAAAATTGGAATCGAATCAAGTAAAAGTACAAGTATGAAGAAGTTACTTGACTAGAAGTTGAAGTGTTATTGAAGTGCCCCACTTAAGTAGAAGTATTTAACATTTTTTGGACTTAAGTATTACAAGTTCTTTATTTTAAAATTTTTACTCAAGTACTGAAAGTAAAAGTAGTTCATTGTGTTGTGTAGTTATTTAACATTAAACTTTGTATATATTATTGTTTATGATTTCAAACTTTTAGTCTGACGTTCAGAAATCCTTTTGCTGGAGCAGTCGTAGATGAACAGGAACATCCATGATAAAAAAAATACACATATCACATGTGTTCATTCCCCTCCATAGCTTTATCCCCTTATTAAACCAGTAAGTAAACTTCAAATGGTTTTTTTTAATGTAAAGACGTCTCTCTTCATCCATAACTTATGGCAACTAAAGGGAAGTCGGCCACCTATAAGCTAGTTCTTCTGTGAAAACTAAAGTATTGTTGATTCCCCTGCAGCGGATGTGTTCCTTTGGATCCGGGATCCCTCTTCCAAAGACACACACACACACACACACACACACACACTTTTATACGGTTATGTGGCTTACTTATAGCACAAGAGACATATTATGTTGCTGCTAACTTGGTGCGTGACGCTCCTTCACTCCCGCTCAGCAAAGCTGCCAGAGATCCTCTTGCTACAGGAAAGAGGTCCCACTCTTTTTATTTTTTAACTGCCATGAAACTGAAACTTTTGTACAGAGATTGTTTTTAGCGACACATATCGCACTCTAACAAGTATAATCGATTTAAACAAATTACCATTGTGTGTATTTTTTCATTTTTTCTGTTGAAACGAATAATGACGCAAGAAACTAAAAATGTATCGAAGTAAAAGTATCATAGTGATCCAAAATATGTAGTGGAGTAAAAGTGGAAGTAGGAGAGAAAAAGTAATACTTTAACAAAGTAGAGATTCCACATTTGACTACTTAAGTACAGTAGTGAAGTAGTTTTACTTTGTTACTTTACATCGATGGATAAAGGCGAAGAAAACTACCTGGCAGTGACCTGCTCACTAATGATGCCACATCATTTAACATGAAAACTAACTTAACCAACACAAATTACACCTGAATTACGACATTACACCTACAAAAACTACACTGATTTTAAGTCAAGGGTGCAAGAGTCCAGTCCTGGAGATCTACTGTGCAGCATTCATTCCTTCTCCAGCAGACCTGAAGCAAATGAAAGCCTTGTTAGCGGACATCTTCAGAGCTGAATGATGTGCATGACGTGTCAGCAGATTGATTCAGTCGTAGATCTCAGAGACTGGACCTGAGATCCCCTGCTTTAGGTTAATTAAAACACATTTAAATACAATTATTACTGAACATACACATGGCATGCTGGGACGCTATGCCAAGCTAACTCCTGCTTGCTAGGCTGTCCTGCTTGTAGTTTATGAAAAAAAATAAATAAATAAAAAATACAACTAAATGTGTCCCCAAGGGAATCAGCAGGTCTGATCCAATGTTTAGTGAGACATGAACAAATGTTTTACTCTAAAACCACATACAGAAGTCCACTCAGCTGCCTGTAAACAAGCCTGTGTACCAGCACACTTTTCAAATGAATTTTCAGTATCAACATTTAATATTTTGTCTTTTTATTTAGCAGCAGCAAATCCCTACTTTGTTTTAATCCATGTTTTGAAACTGAGAGTTAACCTTTCTGTGCGTTTTGTTTCCAACGACGACAATAAATCCAAAGAAGCTTCTTGTGCGTCTCACACATCTGTTGCAGCCGATGGGGGGGGGGGGGGGTCACTCCAAACATAGTCAAATTTCATGCTGAAATGTTGCAAATGGACTGACCGATATGTAAAAGAGCAACCTCTTACTTTCCTGGCTTTGTTTAAACCAGCTCATTCATCTGCGTAACATTAGTGGGAATAAACAAATTCAGGCCGAGAGCAGGCAAATGAAGCCGGGCTGAAGGCTGAGGGAGCTTTCCAGGTGTCTGCTGGTGGTTTTACAGCTGGACAACATGCACATACACACTCTTTAGCATCATTATGGGCATTTTCACTGTGCATTTTAACAACATATACCCACTAAAGCTAAGTTTATGAGAGTTAAATCAGCATCTGACAACTGTAAGGTTTCTACTTTATTCTTTTAGGTCCTGTTTGTTTATCTCCGCATGAGAAACAATGAGAGATTTATTTAGGTAGGTTAAAGGTATGTCACAGTTAGTTAGAGTTAGGTTAAGTTTTCAGGAAATTAATGTTATTCATTGTAATGTCCTCTAAAGGGGTGAAAACACAGCTGTGTGTGTGTGTGTGAGTGAGAGAGGGAGCATTAAATTCAGGCTATCAGAAAGGCAAACATGCTGTGGAAGCTTACATAAACAGCCAGAACGTGAGTCACGTTGACTATTCATTTTTAATGGAGTGGCAATGAGTGTGTGTGCTGTGAAAAACAGGACAGCTCATCACAGGGACCCTGACACAACGATGCAGCCGTCATCACAACAGTGATGAAGCAGAATCCCACTGAAACATCTGCATGTCCAGAAGGCCAGCCATGGCTGCTGGGTGGTGAAACATCTGGAAAACTCTTTTTTTTTTTTTTTCTTATACATATTTACTTTCTTCTAAACTTATTTACTTCACCATTAGTACCTGAATGTATTTACAATTATATAAAAACAAACAAATTCAGTAAATAATATGTGAGGGGAAAAACCTAGAATAAAATTAAATATTAAATACATGAGTAAAATAAAAAAAAAAAAGTAACAATAAATAAATAAATAAACTCCTTTTTTTCTCTAACAGTCCAGAAGCAATTTTAACAAAAGGGCATTCAAGGCTTCACTAAATTATTATACATTTTAATTGTCTTCATGCATTTATTATTAAACAGTTACATATTAACCCTTCAACATTTTAACTTATTTTAAAGTGTATGAAACAAATTAAATGAAGGAAAATTCCAGAAAAATTAGGGAACAAAACAGAAGAAAATAAAATTCAACATTAAATAAACTAATAACAACTGGTAAATAGATAAATAATAATAAAATATATACATAAATAAATATCTAGATTAGAGTAAAAGCAAAATAATTCATTTTGATAAAATTGAATACAATAAGCAGAAACCATAAGGGCTTTGTTGCAAATTTGGCTAATGGTTAAATTATCCTCTGTTTATGTAGCGACACCAGACTCTGAAAACATTAATATCACTAATGCTATTAACATAAACTCTGAACACATTTCTGGACCATCTACACCATCTGATATAATCCTAACTTCTTCAGCAAATCCAACATTTTCATCTACTGTAATTTAGTTTCTGTAGAAGATGTCAGCAGCAGCTTGGATTACACTAATGTTCCACCTCATTCCTGTTTGTAGAGAAAAAGACTCCTAAGACTAACATCTAATAACAAAGTCCAACATTACATTAAAAAATAAAGATAAAATGAAATTTCCCAGAGGGAAATTACAATAATAATAATAATAATCCTGAAATATGATAGAAATAAAGTTAGATGAATGCTTAAAACAATCCTAGCAAAGCCAAATAATCTGCTTTGCTGTAATGATTGATCTAGTTGTCCTTCAATGCTACGTAATGTCTTTATAAATATAAATTATTTTCCCTAAGACTTACAGAGAAATAAGACCGAAAGCAGAAGCCATGCTTTCTAGGAATTAATCTTAGTGAGAATCAGCTGCAGTCACTTCCTTCCCTAATCCACGACAAGGAAACTAAAAGCGTCTGTCCAGCAGAAAATGCTTTCCTCCGAACAGGAAAGGGTTTTTCTGTGTAACCCGAACACACAACAGCCAGACAGTACTGTGTAACTGTGCCACCAGTTCATTAGTGTTGATGCAAAACAAGCTGCTGCATGTGATTTGCATTCTGGACTCTCAGCTGCAGGTTTCAGAAGACAAGTACAAACAGACTGGGCGTAAACAAGACTGTGATGAAGAAGTCACAGCTCACTGAGGAGACCACAAACATCGGCTTGACTCCAGTTCATGAGCACTCACCTCCACAATGTCAGAGTTGGTTCTGCTCTCGTGGGGTTCGTTGTACTCGGTGTATTTCAGCAGGACTTTGTCCATGTCGGTGCTGGCGTACTGAAACAGCTTATTGGAGCCGTTGAAGATGATGAGGGCGATCTCGCAGTCACACAGAACACTCAACTCGTAGGCTTTCTTCATCAGGCCAAACTTTCTCTTCATGAAAGTCACCTGGAAAAACAAAGCAGACATATTGTTGTCAGTGAAAGGCGACTAGGATCAGTTAGAGGTAAATGAGCATCATACATGACTGATCAGCAGGCAGCTCAAATGCTAATGGTGTTAGTGCGTCCTTGTTCTTCTTCTCTTCATTTTCTGAATTTAGAACAAGGAAATCTCATTATGTACAAAGTTAAATGTCACAATAGAAAAGCATCAGGTAGCACAAATTGTTAAGCGTGTGTGTCTGATGACTTTTTTTTTTTTTTTTTTTAACTATTCTTGTCCAGCTTCATGCCAGCAGAGAGCTAGCCTGGTTACCTTGTTCTGCTAAACAAATGCACATTTCTAAAGGGAGCTTAATGGAGGATATAAGGTTCTCTTTGATACTTGGGTACTGCTTTTTATTTTGGATAAAGCCAAATTGCGTTTAAAATCTGGACCTAAAAAGGGGGAAACAGGGGATGAGGACGCGTGAGGAGAAGAAAAAGGGAGACAGAAGCTGCATTTCCATTATCCCTAGAATTGCACAAATCATATAAACAACAATAAACAGTTTGTAATGATTAAAAAGAAAAATATAACCACCATTCCTAATAGCAAAACACAGCAAAATGAAGAGTTTTACAATTATTTAGCAAGGAAAAGGAGGGAGAAGGGCTTTAAAAAAGCCATGGTAAATCCTCCGAAGCAAGTGGAAAACCCTGAAACAATGCTACATGGCTAGCAGCCACACGCTGCAATTCAATGGAAACACCTGCAAATCGCAGTTCTAGTTTGTGAAATAAAAAATATCACTTGTATTTTGCTGAAAACTGTAATGGAAAAGCAGCAAAAGTACTGTACAACCAAAACAGAAACACCAGCTGCTAGAGAAAATGTATCTCTGTGAGAAAGCAAACAGATAATCATCAAGAGCACTTTAAAGGACAAACTGAGAAAAACATAAAAACAGCAGTTAGAATGGTGTAGCTACTAGTATTTAAGGCACATTCATATCGGCCTTTTAGATTCAAATCTTAGTCCATTTGCTCGGAAAGTCCGCTTTGTTTGGAGAGATGTGAATGCGATTTCTGATGTGGATCAAAGAAGCGGACTCAGTCCGCCTACAATCGCAGGTCTCAGCCTGTTTTCAATATACAGAAACGGGCCGAATACAAGAAGCGGACTTGCATTTGGCGTCATGTTACATTGTGGGTAGTGATGGAATTAAGGGTTCTCTCGTCTGTTGTTCATAATGCACTCATTGTTACAGTGTTTTTCTGCAGTACACTTGCATAAGACAAAATAAAAAACCCAAAACAGCTTTCATAGTTTCATCTCCATGTTTAACTTGGAAGAAGAGGAAACAGAATTTTCTTCCTCACTTGTTCTCTCTTTTGCTAATTCTAGTGCAACGTCACCTTTGGTGGGAATGGGGATATATTTTTCTAATGGTTTGGCTCATTTGACCAAAGCGCAATGGTAATGCGATCTCGGTCTGTATGGAACTCCGTCCAACAGCTGAGCCAAGATGTAAATGCACCCTAAACCTACACAACAATATGGTGACTGTGCAAACATGCACACTACGAGTGAATGCAGAATAAAAGGACTGAGATGTGTTCAGTGATGAGTGGTCAAATGCAAACTTTCCAAGGATCAGAAGGCAATAAAGAGGGCCCCAAGACCTGGCTAACCAGAAGCGACTACGAAGCATGAAGCCACATCAACCCACCACAGCAATGACATCACGCCCATACACAGGATGGCAAAGGATGGCAGACGCCACACAGCCATTGAGTACGTGCCCCAATGGAAATAACGGTGCAGGATGTAGGGCCCCACAAGCACAGAAACAATGACTCCCTGTGAGGGACCAAGCTGGCGAAGGAAGAGGAACACAGGTGGCTTCAAAAGAAAAGGGTTTTATTTGGCCAAACAATATAAATGAATTAGGCCTTTAAAAGAGGTCAACTAAGCAAAACCTAAATCAAAGTCTGAAAATAACTAAACTAACAGATTAGAGAACATAATCAACACAACACAAAAACATACTGACCTGACAAACAAGAAACAAAGGAGAACTTAAATACTGGCTGATCAGACCAGTTACAAAACATATGGGGTAACACATTAAACATATTAACAAACTAGACAAAGAAACAGAACCTAACTGTTAGTTTAATTATTCTTAAATAAACTACTAACAAAAGGTAAACCCAAACTACTCAAAAGTGGGAAAGAAAATGAATAAACATTTGAAGAAACTAAACTAAACTTTTAATCTCCCCCTCTGAAGATGAGGTCTTCCCGAAGGCCAGTGGCACTTCCTGTTCACTGGCTTCCCACCTGTGCACACTCCTGCCCCCCAATGCCCAAGCTAATCCCTTCAGCACCAGTAAGAAACAAGATTAACCAAAACGCAAACAATTGAAAATACAGTGGGTCCTTAATGTGCATGCTAACAAAAAAGAAACCAAAGCATTTAAACTAAGTTTAAATATAAAGAAAACTAACAATGTGGTGCTTTTACCGCCTTTATATGTGTGGCCATTGGTCTGGCCATCACACTCCCCAGCAAAGGCCCTGCCTGACACCAAGGAGGACCAAACCTTAAAGATGTTCTCCAGGTTACGGCCTCATGTCGGCGTGTCTGCCCACTCCCACAAAGTCTTGACAGAATAATGATTAATGATGCACCGATCCACTTTTTGGGAGTTCCGATCCAATGCAGATATCTGAAATTTTAATATCTGCCGATACCAAATCTGTTTATGTGAACATGATTGTGACTATGGTTATTACTGCTGTTATAATTGTGTAAGATTTCATTAGGTTGCAATAAATGACCCATCCTTTCTGAAATTACCTCACAAATACAAATATAATAACATTACAGGTCTAACAATTTCAACAAGTTTGATTTTGATTTGGCACATTTTACCTAAATACAACTATAAATGTGTGGTTTCGAAAACAAAGATCCAGCTTTTACCGCAGCGTTCCTCATTGCGCATCTCGCGAGTCGCATGCGGCTCACTGACTCTTGACTTACTGCTCATAAAGCAGCCACTGGCTTTCTGAAAATGCTATCTAAACAAGTCATAATGATCCTCAACGTTGCAGTTCTCTCCACTAACAAGAGCTGCAAGCTGCTTGCAGAAACTTTGCTGTCGTAACGGCCCTAACTGACCCTGTCAGAGTTGCCAGTTTGGGCTGATTTCAGCTGCACCGTACTCCACCAAAGAGCTGCTCCGTTGGTAGCTCCGTAAATATATTGAAAAAGAAACACCCACATTCTGGAGGCATCATTGCATTTTCACCATATACTGTTGCACAAGAATACCATTACTCTGTGCAATACTTAGGATAACCATTCTTTGCTTAAAAAAGCTGAATGTTACTGATTTGGCAACGTAGCAGGATACGTAGCGTGGGAACGCTTTTTTTTGGGGTGGCAGCTCTCCTCTTGTCTTAGTATATTTAGTGCAGCTTTTGTTGAATTAACAGTGAGGATCACTGTTTTAGTGTAACAAAAAATGTCACATTTTAACATTCAAGGCATTTACTTCTTTTATAACATGTCATCAAACACATCTGCGCTGGCTTGACTAGTGTGGTATCGGTTGCAGTATTGGTACACTTTTATTAATGCCAAGTAAGAGTACACACGCTTGGTCTTGAGCCGATACTGGTATCGGTGCATCCCTAATAGTGATAATAATGCATTTAATTTATAAAGTACTTTACATCTCAAAGTCCCACACAGAAGGCTGACAATTTTCTCACATCAGTGAGAAAATCACAGGTTATAAAATCCAATGAATCCATCTAATAGCAACAGAGAGGTAAGCCTGTGATTTGCAGGATGATGTGGTCATTTATGTGGCAGATTTACAAAGTCGTAACGCATACACCAGCAGTGGCATAAGCCCAGTTTTCCTTACTGCGTGATATCAACACAGCTTTGCATTACAGCAGGCATGTAGAACTCATTCCTATAAATGTCTGAGATGCCATAAACTCCTAAAAGTGATGCTTCCCTCCTAATAAATTATCACTGGGTGGACTGGAGATGCTACACTGAGTAATATTTCTCCTCCCTCGACTGTTTACTGTTCAGCTTTTATACAAATGTGTGAGGAACATGTTTGCTCATCCAGAGGAAATCAGGCCACAAAGCTTCCCGAGCAAATACACTCACCAGTAATGCACCAATACTGATAACAGTCATTCATGACACCTCCATGTTCTTCTGAGCTGCATAGCTAAAGTATAACGTTAGTAGTGGCCCGTTTACAGTCCACAGACAACCCACAGATCACAAGCCTTTTTCAGTCTTTAGCTCACTCCTTCCATTGAATCATCTGCTTTTGTCTGGGTGTGTCTTCCATCTGTCATGAACTCTGGATCCCGACACACGTATCTTAAATCTAAATGCTGGTTTACTCTTACAGCACTGCTTTTCTATCATGTCTGGTATATTTTGGTGTATTGTTGTTTGCAATTCGCCCTTTAGCTGGGAGTATTACCCTGCAGCAGCTGGTAGTTTAGATACCTACTCAACGCAACATAAACATCAGTAGGCGACGACAGGAAAGCTCTTTAATGTTTCGTATTAATATAAAATATAAAAATTATTTAGAAAATTTGTTTATTCCTAGATTAAAACCTCTTAGTTCGGCATCTCTGGCTCCCTTCTCCTGCATTTGGGTCCACACCTCTACCACCAAACTTCTGCAACAGCTGTTTAAGGTCATTTTTAGAGCTTTTCAACTCAAAGTGTGTCACAAAAACATTAAAAAATTTTACATTTAAAACAAGGTACAAAAGAACCCTTAAGAAAACTGAAGGAAACAAACAAACAAAAAAAAAACATTAAATAGAAACAGAACAAGATCAAATAGAAAGAAAGAGAACAGAACAGAGAAAGTGAGTTACGTACGATGCAAGGACATCGCGATAGCAGGAAGCTAGCAGGTAGCCTTGCTACCACCAATACTAACTGTGAGATTTATTCATCAGGTTTTAAGGTTAGCATTCAGAAACATTTAGTCTTTTATGGACATGAAAGTATTTAAGATTTGGACAGGACTTAATGCATTTTTAAGCTGTTTAAAACCAAAATAAAATTTAGTAACACTACAAACATGTGACAGAAGCTCCGTTCCAGCCCAGATTACAGGAGGTTGTTGATCCTAACTATTGCAAACACATTTTTCAAAAAAATTCCATGGAAAATCTCTCAATATGAAAAATGTGTTGATTTATTTACTTATTAACATGTATAAAAGGTGGAGGGGATATAGTTTTTGGTTACTTGAATTAATCGATACTGAATGGATAATAAAGAGGTAAAAAGGAGCCACAGAGTGGGGAAAAAAAGCTCAATGGGGAGGAAAGATGTTAAATCATTTAATAATTGAATTTTACCATCCTGAATCATTATCGAATAGAATCGTGAGGTATGTAAGATGGTACACTCCTAGTGTACTGTTCTGCCCTTGGACTGATTAAATTGTTTTAAATGCCAGGTATATTGTGAAAGATGTTACCATATGGTATGTTTAAGTCATAATGTTTGCCACTATGAAAATACTTTTCTCTGCTCCAGTTATTTTTGATGTTACTTTAGTTCTCTCGAAACTTTGCAACGTTTCGCGACACTTCTTAGCAAACCCGCGAGTTTCCGGTATCCGCTAGTAGTTTCCGCTAGCTAGTTATCTCTGTCATCTTATAAGGACTTACCAGTTATTTCCCATCATCTTTCCCCGATACAGCAACGTCTGTAAGTGTGTTATCCTTGGTTATTTTGGCTAATTAATAGGGCTGTGACGATATGCTTTTGTCCCAATTCAATTCGATTCCAATTTTTTTGGGTGGCGATTTGATTTAAATTGCGATTCTCACAATTGTTCAATATTGCTGATTTTTGTAGATTAAAAACAAGATAAATGTGTATGACTTTTTTTTTGCTCATTTTACTTGATTTTAGTTAGGAAAAAACAGCACAGTAGCCAGACCATCATTCTGCCGCTATAATGCCCAAGAGGACGAGTAAAAAGATCAATAAGAACAACAAAAATAAAAAAAAAATTATAATGAACTATTTTTATTTGTTTGAAAAAAAAAGTTTTTTTTTTAACAAAAAACTTAAAATTGTGAAGCAAAAAAATCCAGATTTTCGATTTTTCGATTCGATTTTCCCACCCCTGCTAATTAATATGTTTGCCGTAGACACAAATGATTAATGTGTTCGGTTTATTCTGTCCTGATATGAGCTAATTGTTAGGGAATGCTAGGTTATACGTAGCTTCCTGTTAGAAGCTTAGCTAAGGGGCATTTACTGCTCTCATCATTTATTTTCTGCTGTTTGTTTACAGTTTCACTCATTTTTCACATGTCAACTTGTAAAGACAACAAAATCAAGGAGCAAGACGCTCATCTCTGGCTTGTGAGACACGAGTTTGGCTCGCTGTTTAATCTGTGTTTACATCATGATCATCGCTGTCTATGTGCCAGCAAAGATATTCAGAAAGAAAAATAAAAGGAAAACTCTATCTTACTTAAAATCAGGGGCAGGGGGTTTTCAGAGCTATTTAAGAGAGCTAAAGTTTGGAGCAGACTCTAGTTGTTTTGGTGCTTTGTTTCAGATATGAGAAGCGTTAAAACTAACGGATGATTCTCCAGGATGGAAAGCAAATTTGACCACATGATCTTATAAGCTTTGGCGGCTAAAGGGCTAAAGAAGCAGAAATGTTGTGTTTGCTGTCACATTGCAAAAATGCAATTGGCGTCTTTGATGTTTTCCTCTAAAATCATACATAGCTGGTCACTTTGAAGATACTGCACACAGAAAATGAAAATATGCCAGGCTTTAACATCATCCTCATATATCAAAGCTTGTCAAGTGTTGGGCTAAATATGCAACACCCACAGTCCACTTCCAGCCTCACCTGAACACTTGAACCCGAACGACTGCACAGCACTGCAACCATCACAACACTCCAGCTTTTTATAGTACATGAAGTTAGATTTAAAAATGCACAAGCTGTCATACTGGTAACAGTTTAGACGGCAACAACAGTAAATATCACAACCTAGTTTACAAATAAACATTTCCTTGTGTACCAGCTCACACTTATCAGAATGCATCTCCCAGGGGACTGCTGGCTTATACATCTCACTTCCCTTTACATGCAAGTAAAGATACAGGCAACATCCTGAAGCATATTGTGGCCTCAGTTTAGCAGACCCACATCCACCTTTAACCTACTATGTCCTTTTCAGATCCACCACCTCTAGAAGACTTATGATTAAAACACATTAAGAACTTATTTTTTTACTTGTGCAACTGGTCCACAGCTTTTATGCAAAAAGAAAAGGCTGTTAACAGCTGTGAGTATCAGACTGGGTGCAGGATTTTGCATAATGTTGTTGTGGGTCTGCTAAACTGAGGCTACACATGCTTCAGGATGTTGCCTGTATCTTTACTTGCATGTAAAGGGAAGTGAGATGTATGTGTTGTTGTGTTGTTGTTTTTCTTTGGCTGGCAGAAAATCAGAATGCATTTGCATTCCCCGTGTTGAAATAATGTGGCCCAGACTGCCTCAGAACGCGGTCTCGGCAAGTCCTGATTGTGTCGTTCATGCCAGTACGGAAAGCTGTTGTCTTGTGACTTTTAGATGATTTGGGATGAGTTAATGGCAGGTGTGAATGGAGTTTATGGAGGAATACTGGCAAATGCACTAAGGTGGATCAACCACGTTAATCCTCAACCAAACAACATTTCTACTAAATCTAAGGACAATTGAAGAGCTTTCAAAAAGGTGACAAAAAAAAGACAAGCGCACACAAGTAACCACATTACATTTCAAAGAACAACACTATTTTCTTCCTTCCTATGTCTAAAACAAATTTATTGCATTGTAAACATGATTTGCAAAGTATATATCTGTGAACAGATTACACTGTTCTCCTTTTAGAGGGGATGCTGATTCACTGGTGCATTGTCCTGTAGTGAAATGTCATTGCTAAATAATGTGTACACAGTTTAACGGAGAGATAGATAAAAAAAAAAAAAAACTGTAAAAAAAAAACATTTGACTTTCTTGACAGATAAAACAAGACCACAAGCCAACTTCCTAAAATAGAGCGCAAGAATCTAAATATATGACAGGCTGCGGCAACAGCGCACAGCAGACAACTTAAGTAGTGTCTATCTAAAAATGTTTTGACCAGGACAACCAAACATCAAATATAAACATCATCCTAGATATTTATTTTCCAGCCACATCCCTATTTCCAGAGCCTGGCCGTCCTTCCAGACAGACTGGTATTTGTTGTGCTGTTGGGGTGATATGTATATATAGAGGAGACAGACAGTGAAGGATTCCAGTGGGCAGCGCTGTGGCTGCGTAAGGAGACGTGAGGAGAGAAGGCCACTGTGTGTCCCTAGCACTGACCCGCCCTGCTAATGACAGGGTGCTGTCCGAATCCAGCTAACCCAAAATTACTGCCCTCACCACCAGCTGTGCTCTAAAAAAAAAAAAAAAAAAAGAGCAAAATGTTTCAGATCAGAACTAAACAGGATCTGTGAGTTGTTCCTGGAGGATTTAACCTGTCAATTCCTGAACAAAGTGCATGGTATTCAGTCTTTCTACGGGAAACCACCTGACTGAAACAAAGGCTTGTTGCTTATTTTGGATCCTGAAACATAGAAACTGAGCACCACATTGGAAAGACTGGACCAGAAGCTCCATTCACAAATCATGAAGCTTGTTTTCCTCAGTTTAAGTGTTTTCTGGCACAGAGACGGGTGTGCAAAGTGTTCAAACACCCAGTATTATTTTTTTCTTAAAGGAAAACAGTAAACACGTGTAGGTGAAGATACATGACTCCATGAGCTCTGCCATCACCGATATTCAGTCTGGTTTTTATGCCATTTGGCTTCTTGGCAGATCATGTTGCTTTTTAACGAGGCTTTAGCAAACACCCGGTTGCAAACACCTTCAGCTGCAAAATCAGCTGAAGGTCCAGATGCATCTTTCAGGTCAGTGTCAGTTCTCTCTGTGATATGTCTCCTCTTTCTTAACCCTATAAAGCCAACAGCAGTGTGTGAGACCTTTTGCATCACTTTATTGTAGAAACTCTGTCAAAAACTTTTTTGCACAATCTGATCATCTTCTCCTAATGGATGCCATGAAGCAGAGAACTGTGCTGCAATAATAATGTAGACCCATCACATGGTAATAATTGGTAAAAATGTACACAAAAAGTTAAATTTTTTTCACATTCGCTAAAAAGTCAAATGAAAACTTAAGATGTTAAAAATAGGATTTTTCTCCACAGTTTTTCTTAGGTCAGGTTTTAATAAACTTCAACATTTTTCTCAGTGAGGCAACCCACGATTCAACATCCATTTTGCTTCCTGTCTCTTCTCTGAGATGTCTCCACTCAGTAAAAGTCAGTCTGATGTTGACTCCTATCTTATCTCCTGCTCTGTCCCTTTCTCTCTCTGTTTAAAACAGCCAGTGTGTTGGTACACGGTTTTCTGCTGTGTGACCTGATGATAAAACAAGTGATTCAGTAAATTTCCACCTCAAGATGCTGCAGGGCAACAACGGCTTTAAGAATGTACATAATAAATGTCACTGTGCCGGCAAAACAAGTCAAACACGTCGTTTTGAGGTCAGAAAGTTGCATAGTGCTACTTTAACAACTTCACTTGGAGATGCAGGTAATCTGCAGAAGACAGTTTTAAAGAAAAACACTTCTTTATTTGTCCTCCACTTTTTCAGTTTCCTCAAATGTTTTAAAATCACACCGGAGAAATATGACTTATTCAGTTAAATACTTAATATGAACACCTTGACGGTGAACTAATAACAATTCATGGCTTTTTAACAGTTTTTTCTTGGTCATTAAGTTTTCATAGAGCTTGCATGATATTAGGAATATGTATGATATGCAATGTCGTTGTTGAATATTGTAAATAGTTTAATATGTGGTGCTAATCTCAGGTGTATTAACCTGGACTGTAAAATGGTACGATTCAGAACAAAGTCCAAGGCAGAACCTCCATAAACCAGAAGACGGCCTGGATTACCACACCTGGCTTCATCTTTGTAGCGTTTATCTTTTATTCTTGACTAAATAATAAGTCCCTTTTGAGTGGCCTGATAAACAAAACAAAAATCAAGGTACGAGGAACTGGATTGAAAATAAGCAGAAAATGTCTGGAAAACTATTTATGAAGACAAGACAATAAAAGTTTAGGCTAAAATCTTCTGCACAGTGCTGAACACATACCCAGCAGCACCAGAACTTCAACACAACAGTAGCTTCTGTTCACAGAGGAGCCTCAACCAGAGGATTTGGAGAAGAAACACAACATATCAGACATGATTTAAAAAGACAGACTGGAAAGGAGACACTGACCTGTCGGTTCCTCTCATCTACAATCCGGGTGATCTGAATCTTCTTTCTCCCCATTGCCAAAACAAATTCCACTAGCAGCCAGAGAGGAATATCAGTGGGTTCAAGGTGGTTAAAAATTCAAGAGGGAATCCTTAACGCATAGTCCCGCTGTCAGCTGCAGTTACTCCGGCATCAGCTTGGCATAGCGCGCTGAAAGAGAGACACAGTCAGAGTCAACTTAATTATGGTCTTCCTCTGCCTTCAGTGAATCCACAGTGACACATATTCAGCCTTTAACACTTTAATATTACAGAGTTATTGATTTGTTGCACTCAAATTAAGTTTTTTTTTTTAGTTCGCTGAAACTGCTATTTGTAAAAGTCGGCTGTGTTTCTGGCAAAAAATGCAGAGAAATACACTACAGATGAATTTCTCAATGAGTTTTCAGGCTTTTGATCCCAATTTGCTGTAAGAATTCAGTGCTCATTTTACTGCCAGAGAACAAATGAAACCAAAAGCAGCTTCTTTTAACTTGACAATGAGGAGTTACATATAAATGGTGGCCCATCTACAGGACTTTAACAAATCCATTAACACATACAAACCCTCCTATAATTCCCAACCAGAGAACGATGAAGTGCATCCGCTGTTGACTAAACTTCATTTTCCTAATTTGGAATGAAATCTGCATTAAACGAAACAAAACCAGACATAAATGAGCTTTTCCTCTCCATCACACACCTCGTATCGCTGGCTCAAAGCCCTTCTTCATCTCGGAGCGATTCAGCCTCGTCGACTCTCGTTAACTTTCCCCTGCAGGAATTCCCACCTGCCTCGCTCCCTCTTCAGCCTCAGTGTTTCTGAGCCCAACCTTCCCCCCGGAGCTCCTTACCACTTTCCTAATCTCATCTGATCTGGGAGGAGGCAGAGTGAGATGAAGCCTGGCTTTATCCTAACCCTCTCTGGATTACTGCAGCGTGTGGAGCCCAGAGCTGAACCACCCAAACTCCCACTGCTGGAGATGAAACAAATACATTTTTACTCGTCAAATGAACACTATAGATCACTTTTGCTGATTTAATTCTAAAGTCTGTCTTTTGTAAAAGGTAATACGGTGGAGTACCAGTCGCTTAAACTCACCATAAATGAAAAATAAACATAACTGAATAGAAAATCCCATGTTGATTTAAAATGCATCCAAAGCCTTTCTGCTATTTCCCCAGTGCATTTCTTAGTCTGTTAAGGTCTTGCTCCATTAATGTGATTATTCAAGAGCCAACATTTCACGTTATGCATTTTGTCCTATTTGTGATCACTATTTGGTTTGATAGAGCTCTGCGCTTTATTTTCAACCAGCCCGGATCCCAGATGAACCTGCCAAGTCAGATCTGAAAACACACCATAACAGACAAAGACTCCTTGCATATTTGGGATTTAAAGGTCACAAGGATTTATCTGATTTACAATCTGGATGATTTGATGGCTAAACACAAATATTTTACGGGAGAAGGAAAAACAAATCCCCTCCATCAGTCTGTTATCTGCAAACAGATCTGCATTTCTTTCACCCCGTGCATGATGAAGTAATGGATCAGTGTGTTTGCTGGATTGTTGAATTGTCAAGTTTATTGTCTAAGAGTGAGAGTTGTCATGCACATATCAATGTTATGAGACGGCATGCTTTGTTAGGAACAGAATATTCTGATCGAACTCTAAGACAACCTAGAACATAAGCTGGAATTGAAATGAGCAGGTGGAACGTGGATGGACTTGAACACAGCGTTCTGGGACATCTCAACACATCCAATCAAACAGTGGGAATCGGTTTATTGGACTGCCTGAAGTTCTTTCTTATTTTTGTATCGTTACCTACCCAACCAACCAGAAGCAGTTACAGAAACCATTTCTGGAAGAGCCTAGACCCTCCTGTCTTCCCATAAAGATCTAATAGAACCAATAAAACCACCATTTCTTCATCAGTAAAAGTAATGTCAATGCATTTTTCTGACTACTTGGCATACATGTAAGTTTACAACTGGACAAACCAACTTCTCGGTTGCTTTGTAATTAGCTAAGACATGGACATGGCGACATGGCGTCTACTGAGCCCAGGAAAGAAAGGACCGATCCACTTTTAATATAGTTCAAAGTGACAGACAGTGAATGTGTCACCACTCTGATACTTTCACTATTGTGTTAATGTGATCTGTGGGTCGTGGTTCTGATTCTGGTTTAATTCTTGATAGATTGGTGTTTCTGGGTTTGTTTGTGTCTCGCATCTTTGCATTTTTAAACAGCGGACGCTGTTTGGTCCCCCTTAAACGAACATGGTCGGCTGTTTACAGTAGTGTAAACGCTCATTTTCACTGTGGTATGGACCGAATAAGAACACTCTGGTCCACATGATAACAGGGTCTCTGGGTTCTGATTTGAATTCTGGTGTGATTCACTTGCAGGGAAAACCAGTGAACCAAAGAGCGGAAGTGTTGTGGAGCGCATCACAGCGTAACATGTCGGACATCTCGCTGCCTCTCCAGCCGCTCGTATTAAACTAAATCTGGTAAAAACTATATATAAGGGTTAAACACTGAAATAAAAACAGAAAGCAGGAAATTTGTTGCCGCTCCACTGTTTACCTGCATCGAACAAGCCAATCAATGAGCGTAATTTTCTTCTTCTTCCTGCTTTTATTTCCTCTCATGGTCAGTGTTTGTTACCGGGAATATCTCCCCCTAGTGAGCAGTTGCTCTTACTGCATGGTATCGTCCAGGCTCTTTGGTCTTCCTCAGTGAAGTGGGATGTGAAACCAAACCTCACAAAAAGATGGTCGTCCCCCCGCCCCCCGAGAACAGCGTCCCCGGACGATCCTGGTGTGAAAGAGTACTAAGCTCAGTTTACTTCCTGTTTGCTGATTACCACACCTGCTCCTCATTTCTCATCAGTCCCTCGGTACGTCTTCTGCCTGATTTCCTTTGTTCTTCGCCAGTTTATTGGTTGTCATGATTACAGTCAGCTTGGCAGTCAGTCTCTCAAAGTTTGGCCTTTAAAACGTTCTGCATTCGCAGCACTTATTGTTTGAGAATAAAACGCTGTTGGCTCTTTTTGTCCACCACCTTATTCAGTCCTGCATTTGGGTCCATCGCTCTGTTTTATACGTGGTATAATATTTAGATCAGGGTTCAGCCTGGACAGAAAGCGGACGTGACGTAGTCCTGTTTTTTCTTTTCAGCTACAACATGGAAAACCACGTTATAAGAATAATTTTTGTTCTGGATTATAATTTGAAGCACCAGCTTGACCTGAACATACTGCTTCACTGAGGAGGAGAAGAGAGATGGAGTACCGGAGAATGGAGGCAGAAGACCGTGCAGAATATCCGAGTCATCCCGACGGGAGAAGTGAATGAGCATGTGCAGAACGAATTAACTCAGAGCAAAACGAACGTTTACATTATCAAAGATTTAATCAATTCAGATTTAAATTGTTAATGGATTTGTATGTATAACATTTTTCCAGTCATGTTGACCACTTGAAACACTACATGAGACATTTATATCCCGATAGGCACATCGATCGATGAATTGACACTTGGACATGTAGTGAGAGAAAGCCTGGAATTGATCGGCCATCTTTCTGGTTGACTGATGATTGCTCTTCCTCCTGAGATGCAGCTTAGTAGAATAAAAATGAGAATAAACCAGCGACTTACTTTGGAATTAAGTATAATTTTAAACTGTCATTTTCATTTAGAAGTAGGTGTTTACATGGTCATTTTTCATCTCTTTACAACGGATTTAACTTTATTCCAAAATAAAAAAGGAATTAAAACTCATGTAAACATGGCCAATGGCTTCTATTCAGGTGAAGGAATTAGGACCGCAACGATTCATCAACGTTGTCAACAAAAATCAACAATAAAAATAGTCGACAATGAATTCCAAAATGTTTACTTAATTTTATCATTATTTATTTTTTATAATAAAAAATAAAAAATAAAAAAAAAAACCTTCCCTGTCCTTAGAAAATGGACAGAGATTTATTTATTTTCTGATTTATGTCTATACAGACTGAGCACTGTTCCCGTCAGATGGTTTTATAATACAGGACATTTTTATTTACTGTTTGTAAACCTGCCTTTCAGCAGCAAAGTTGATTAAAAAGAGATATTACTTATTTAAGTACCCATCTTTCTTGTGTTTATCATCGTTTGCCACATAATTAAAGCAACCTCACAATAAATTTTTCATACATTCATTCATTTTCCGTACCGCATAGTCCGATTAACGGAAGATGGAGCCTCATGCTAAATTAAAAAAAAACTAAATAATGATCCGATTATTTGACTAATCGTTTCAATAGTCGGCGACTAGTCGACCATTAAAATAGTTATTAGTTGCAGCCCTAGTAGAAATGTGTATTTATTACACATAAGTTAGTCATATAATGATGGATGGGAAGAGTATAAAACAAAAGAGCGAGAAGGCAGAGAAGTAACCATTTGTAAATATTTGACCAGTTTTAATTTTCTAAGTTTTATAATGTACAAAAATGTTTATGAAACACCTGAAAAAAGGAGCAGTTCGCTGTGCTGATCTCTTAGTAACATTATAATAAGCTCAAACTTTAAGCTCAAAACTGTCTAAATGATTAAATTTGTGTAATCTTAATCCCCAATAAAAAAAATTGTACAAATACAACATGCATTCAGATGTATGGGGTTGTGTTGCTGCACAATATGAAGAATCCTCATTTATGTTCATAAATGTGCAATAAGTCCATTTTAAACACATCAATAAACACTTATACCTGAAAACTATTCTTAAATTCCCTTAAGAAAAGTGAATCGTTGCATAAACTGCATGTTTAATCTCAATAAAACACATATTTATGGCCAACTTTCACTGCGTGACAATAAATCTGCCTCCAGCTACCAAGACTGCGACGGAAACGTCAAGCTTGTTGTTCATCTGCCTCGAAGACGAGCTGCCACGATCAATACAGACATGACGTGTTTCAGCAAGTCAAACTATCTGGATGACGTGAAGATCAATACAACGCAGTAATGATCCATCAGGCTGTAAAAACCAGACTTCACATAAACATCTGAGAATCTGAACTGTTGGAAAAACTTCATGGTCTTTAATAACTACTAATAAAGTCATAACTACTAGCCCTTGAATAACCAGATTATTTATTTATTGAATTAATTCTCTTGAACTTTTTTATATTTTTAACTGGAAGTAAATTAACATGAAGCTCCAATAATTAAAATGGTCGCTATAAATATTGAAACTGTTCTGAAAAAGGATCAAGCAGCTCCGTTGTTTTCTATACTTACTCTGACCTTTCAAAGCCAGTCTCATTTTACCCCCCCCCCCTTCTTTTATATCCTTAACAAGAGGCACTAAGCTCTGAAGCGAAGCTCAGAGCCAAAGACCCTCCTCTTTATCTCCCCCATGAAATCCAATTCCTGTGGCTATTTGGGAGCATGATGATGCTTTATGACGCTCTGAAACATTTGTTTTTAAAAAACGGATTGTGCAGGATTTTAAAATGTGTATTTTCACCACAATAGCAGCACAAGTTACTGGTATCTTATTAAACAAAACAGGAGTTTCCATCCGTTTTCCATGCGATAGTTAAACCTACAATTTCCTTTAGTTAGCTCCGAACACCTGCCTCGTTTCTTATGTGTGTGCTGACCTTACGTTTGCTTTTCTGGACGTGAGCTATTCTCATAGCTTCTGATTAAATTTCAACTTAAGTTTGAGTTTGAAGACTGACTAAAAAGATTAAGTAATCCTTGCGTCTTATCCAGATTTAGTACCTTCTGGTGATTTTTATGGCCAAAATGACCACAGTGGAAAACTGTTATAAAACCAGCAGACATCAATAATCTTCTTTTATTTTATTTTCATAGTAAACACTGTAAGATTTGTGTGTGAGATCTAGTCAATATTTTACAAATCAGTAATTTCATAAACTCTCAAATAAATCCCTCTTAGCAGCACCATTTGGTTGTGTTGTAGCTCCATGATAGAACTGGCTAAAATACTGCGATTTCCTGCATCTGCCAACCAAAGTAAAAGATAACTGAATTCAGTGGAATTCAGTAAAAATGTTTTAAAAAATCACTTTTATTTTTCCAAATTAAAGAATAAATGGCATTAAACTGTAATGACTGTAATTTTCAAATACATTGTTTTAATGGGGTATTTTTGCCCACAAAGGTCACTAAAGAGAGAATCTGACACGACATGAAGATACGTTTTATGCAATTTATTAGTTTACTGTTAATCATTGACATATCCAGGACTATGATCACTTCCTTAACCCCATCCCTTATCATTTATATTACATATGATAATTCTGTTTTTGGTTTTTTTTTTGTTGTTGTTTGTTTTTTATGAATTCAATCAAATAACTTAATTAAAAGCCTAAATATGGTTTATCGGTAATTTTGAGCATTTGCTTTGAAGCTGTTTTAAGACATTTCTGAATAAAGTAGGAAAAATAACAGACATGTGGGTTTTAAAATAGTTTTTTTCTTCTTATGTGTGGACATTTTAGGTCACAATGGTCACCAGAAGTTGCCAAATGCATCAATAACAGAATAAAAAGACACATGAGAAACAGAATACCTGAATCAAAATAAAACCAAATTGACAACAAACAAAAGAAAGTTAAGAAACATGTTAAGAAATACATGAAAATATACACAAGTACCCGAGGAGACCAATAAGGTCAGAGCAGAAACGCTATCTTGTCTGTGGTTACGCTCGGCGACAACTAAAGATGCTACACGCCAAGCAAGTACATTTAATACTTTAATACCCCTAACTTCATTACCAAGAAAAAACAGCTTTAATAAGGCATTAGGGAGCTTCAGAGTTGTTAGGGGAGTTCTGTAACCTTTGGAAAGATCCAGTGAACTTGTACTGTCAACGGTGCATTAACCATGCAGTGAAAGATTATATAATATGAGTACAGCAGGTATTTCTTCAGAAAAGTTTAAAGAGTGAGCTTTAACAGTGAGTGTTCACCGCAGCAATCAAGGAATAAATAAAGTTCCTTATAGAGCAAACAAGTGCAAGTCACACAAGTATGCCAAGTAAAAGCTATCACAGGACTTGACCCAGGAATACTTCTCGATCTGACAAGAAAGATGACAGCAGGATTGGAGAATATAGCAGCAAAATTCCTTTTAACTATCAGCTACAATTTTCTTGTGTAATGTCTTGTATTCTTCTGCAGCAGGGAGAGCTTTAAAACCTTCCCTCCAACCATGACACAGAAACCTCAAGACGTCATCTCTGAACAAGACGTCATTTTGGAGCTGCAACAGCACATCGTAACATCTGAGAGATCCCAGAGAGGGATGAGTGTGGGGAGACCCGTGGATGAAGTAACAAGCCAAGCCAGAAATCACAAACAGAGAGAATTTTATTAGTCTTCTTTCACCATCAAAACCAGTCTTTGCTGGGGCCTGGTCCAGTAAGAGGGAAGCAAAACAACACGCAAGGTTTCTTGACTCGTGATTACCTTCTCCCAGGCAGCAAACAAAACTGATACTGGTACTTCTCTCCAAAGCAATGTGCTTTCTCAGACCTCGTCCACACGTAGCCGGGTTTTTGTAAAACCAAATATCTTCCCCACTTCCAGCCAGTAAGAACAAGAGTCCACACGACCTCGTTTTTTTTAAAAACAAATCCATCCACACATATCCACATAACCGCGTTGTTGGGCACATTCATTAGCATATTGAACCTTTAGGTGGCGGTGGCGCCCCTAATCCTATCCAATCAGAATAACCTCCGATCTTATGATGTCGCTTCCACAAAACAGGAAACATGCCTCCATCGTGATCTGGTCAGGTAGCGGAAGATAACTGTCCTTAATGTCATCCTTTGCTGTTGGCAGTTTATGTGGTTTTTGAGGTAGTAGAAACAGACAAACACAATAAGGATAATGCCATCACAGTTTTGAAGACGCACATGCTGGTGTAAAAGTAAGAGTTCGTGTTCAGTAAGCGTTGTGCCTACGGTTTTATTTTGAAAAGGCCAGACCGGAAGTCTGCACTGTTGCTGGTGAAAGTTTGACGTGCTGACAAATAAAAGACGGCAGTTGTGCCAGTTCCGCAGAACTTCTTCATGTTCTTGTTTTATATATTATAAAAGTATAGACGCATAAACAAGACCCTTGGTTACATAAACAAAGGTCGTACGTCTCTCCGTTGCAGATGGTCACGTTTCAATACCTAAATCCCCGGTTATATGTGTCCACATGCAGACGTGGAAAAGGAGTATTTGCAAATCTTCACTTGGGTCAGAAGTTTTTAAAACCATCGTTTTTGGAGCATAAATCAGCGTTTTGGTGAGGATGACAGGCCAAATCGGAGAAAATATCTTCGTTTTGTGAGATACCTGCTATGTGTGGACAAGGCCTTATGGTGTGTTCAGACCAAACGCGTTTTGAGCGTCAAGAGTGGCAGGCTTCCATGTCTATGTGGAGGCGTGGCTAGGGGGCATCAAGCTTTCTCGCATCACGTTTTGGGCATCGGCGTTCCGCGCGGTTCTCTTTTCCCACTTTGTCTTCATCTTGCTCTTATCCTGGCATCCTTTTCTCCTCTCCAGCTTCTCATCCTTATTCCCCTCTCTCTGCCACCGGCCACTTAGTCTCCTTTTGATCACCTTAGCAGCTGCACCCGTCACTGCTGTGTTGGATTCTGATCTTTTTAACATGGGAGTCTGTGGAGATTTGCTCTGTTTTGGAGCCCCTAGTGGATGAGGGGAGAACTGCAATTTTTGACACTTCAGCATAGGCTTCACTTTGTTGCTGAACCCTGAGCCTTTTTTCCTTTTCTTCTATTCTATTGTTATAATTTCCCTGCATGTCTTTAATGTTCAGCACTTTGTTGCAGCTGGCGTTGTGTGAAAGTGCTATATAAATAAAGTTGAGTTGAGTTCTTTTGCCAACATCAGTAAAATATCAGTGTCACTTGATGTGGAGTCCATGTTTATTTTTGCCATCTTGTGAGTTTGTATTGCAGTTCTGCATTGCACTTTGTATGCATAGACAAATTCAATATTTCACCTCAGAAGTATTCTTAATTTCATGTCATTTATTTGCATCAGTCCCAGTTTGTAAATGCCTTAAAAGGCTTAAGTTCCTCCTTTCAGAGTCTCAAAAGTTCAGTAATTGAATGAGCGAGGGGTAAGTTGTTGCTCATCATCACTATGGCAAGATCACAAATGCTGTTTTGTTTGCCAACAATTCTAAAACACCTCCTCATTGTGGTTTAACTCACATGTACTAGTATTTTATTTGCTTTTTTCATATTAACGCAACCCATTTTGAGGTGTGTATGTTTTGAAGCTTCAGTTGTGCTCATATTTAGTCATACCCTTTCATTAAAGAAGGGAAAAAACAGCTGCCTGTAAAATCAGCTGAAATTGACTAAAGTAATAATAAATAAAAATTCTATGAAAATCATTACATTATTTTCTAATTCTGGTTCAATAGAAGTATTTTTTTCTTAAAAAGCAAACAAATAAGATAATTTATGACATATTTCATCACTCATAAACTAATATTTAGTTGAACAATCCTTTAATGTTTACGCTACAGTCAGGTGTTTTCTGTTCCTCTCAGTCAGACTTCTGCACCTGTTGACAGGTATTTTGTCCCACTGTTCGACAGAAAAGTGCTCTAATTTGTCCAGGACACATTTGTTTGTTTGTTTGGTTTTCTTTCTTCAACTCAATTAAATGAAATAACAACGTCTTAGATTACTAAATTACAATTTTGCAAATTTTTAGTTATTGTTTCTTTTTTAAGTCTCCCGTTATTTGAGTGACTGTTGTAAATTCAGCATTTTCTTTAATGAAAGGGGATGAATACAAATGAGCACAACTGTAATTAATCATACAAAAAGACTTCCTGTAGCATAATTATGAAGCTTTAAAGACATGCAGTCCTTTATGGAGCTCTAAAGTCCCCATATCTGTCAGAGAGACACTAGAACTGTTGGTCTGAATGCACCTGTAATGCATCATACAAGTGTTCTTTCAGCATCCAGCCAACATCAGAGAAACATTCACATGATGGGGCCGTGTAAATAGGACTCTTGACCTCTATAACCCCCATTATATGGAGCAACACCTACACTGTAAAAAATAGCAGGTCCTAAAAGAAGTTCAGACCTCATTAGCAGTAATTAATATGCCTCAATTGAACATTTTCCCCTGAAAAGAATAAAAGTAAAAGCTGTTGAAGGTTAATCAGCCTGGTTTACAGCACCTAGTTGTTTTCAGTACAAAGCAGCACAGTGTAATTGGCAACCCTTTCATCCCCCGTCCTCATTAAAGACTTTGGGTCAGTCTCTAATTGGGATGACCCCATCACAACCTCGGTAGCAGTCAGTGCATCAGCGGATCAACGAGGCTTCATGCCGCTGTTACTGAGCGTGTACGACTAGCTAACCCCACCAGCCCCTCATCGTGTGCTGCCAACAGAATAAAGACACTACTGTCTCCTTTATGTATAGAAAAAAACGTCAATTTTATTCAAGTATTTTATGGATCTGATCCTGGCTGATTCATGACGATGTGCTGGAGGGTCAAAGAGTTTGTTTCATTACTGTTTGCTGAACTGTTAAAAACTGATGAAAGAGATTACATTCCTTATTTGTAGCTTAACCTCCCCTGCAGCTCTGCTCATCTTCTCGCTCTTATTTTACTTCCCTCTTGCTTGGTGTCGTCCTTCCTCCTTCAAGCGGCCTATTTGCATGATATCCATCAGAAAGAGCTCTTTTGCTCAGGGCGTAATGAGGCGGGTTGATAGAAGAGTTTCCCCTCTCGGCAAGCCTGGACATTCTTTGAAGTTCTCATAAATGGAGTTTTTATTAAAGTTCTTGAGGGAACTTATAGATGATAAACAGGCAGGCTGTGTGTGGTGGACCAGGTCCCCGAGGGAGGAGGAGTGAGATCCAGCTTGTTTACTGGCTGAAGTCTTTAATACTTCCTTGTTTATATTACGATCTTCCCGCATGCCCAGTCCTGAATATCAGCTTTCTTTGATGTCAGGCGCACGAATGACAATTTATGTTTAATATAATTTATGGTGAAGCTACTTAAAAGAAGCAACAATGAAATTTGCATTTTTTATGCAAATGATGCTCTGCCACAATGCACAATTTCTGACGTAAAAGAACACGATGCTACGCATGTCACAACAAGCAGCAGCACATGAAGCTTCTTGTAAATCCACCCAATGACAAAACATGACATCCAGTAAAATCTATGCCTAAATGCTCCATTTCATCCTTTCCTCTGGCTTAGAAAAGCACAAACATTTCTTTCTTAACAAGTCAGGAGAAAGAAACCAAATGATGCTGTTATCTGCTGCTGGGCTTTGCAGGAGCACACACTGTGATTACTACATTACCCACAGTCAGACAAGCTAGCCTCTGGTGTTGACGCTAGCCTCTGCTGTTTTGCAGGTCACTAAGCTAATGAGTTTTTGCCTGAAATGTAATATTTAAGCGCTTCTCGATCCACAAGCAGCCTGGCTGGGATGATTGGATGTCTTAGGCCTTAAATCATCTGCCATAAAGACAAATGCTGTTTTACGTTGGACTGAAACAATTAACAGATCTGAACAAAAACAAGGTGCAAAAGTTTAGCTGATACGTCAAAAACAAGCTGCAAATATTCCCAAATGAAGAGTTCTTGCAGCTTCCCAAAAGAGTCTGTGATCTTGGAGAGTGGTGCTTAACGTTGCCTCCCGTGTTCGGTGGTCTATCTTTCTTCTTCTACTCAGTTGCTGCAAAAAGTGAAGTAGTTGAGTTGGTACTTCAAATTATAATAAAATAGCAGTGAAACTGGTACTTATTATGTAGTTTTTCCAAGTTACGACTGAAAAGACGAGAAGCAGGGTGCCAACTTTGTTTATTTACGATACACATCATATGTCACATGCACCCTCTGTCCAATCAGAACGCTTCCAAACCTGCTGCCCTAAAGAGGAATTAAGCGAGGAAGTGTTTCATGTAAACGTTCATTCAGAATTATTATAATTGTGTAAACTCGTAGAATACTTTAATTCCGAATTATTTAATTCCAAATTATTAATTCCAAATTAAAAAAACATCATGCAACCGTAGCCATAGAAACGTTCTCAGTGTGTGAGGACAGAGCCGCTCATGTTTCAGTGATTTCAAGACATAACTTTATTTACATCATTCCTCAAATTTCTATGATTAATATTTGACTGTGTAGTTAAAACACATCTATCTGGTTTGATGAGTTTAAATTTATTTCTGAATGACTCAGACATTAAGGAAATAAGATTACACAAAGGTCTATCAGTGTGTGACACCGTGATGATGAGATGTATAACAACAAAAAAATCTACGATAATAAGTTTGAGGTGTTTCACTCTGAAGAAACCAGTAGCTTCAGGGATCCATTCACTGACACCCTGAACGTTACTCACAATCTTCCAGCCTAGTAAAATCTCTAAGACAGCAGTCTGCTCATTTAATTACTGACCCTCTGTGATGTCATTTCATTATTGTGTTGCTTTTATGGTGGCGGTAGGCTAAGATTTTCCTGTCTCAACACAGAGACACTGATGTCATGCCTGCAACACAGACTGAAACACAAGCTGCCCTGTAAAATACAGCTGCGCTTCAATTCTCTCTGCTCCTGTCATAAAAAACACTAATTGGTCTAAACTCGCAATCCTCACACAATGTGGTTTCTTTTTTCTTTTTTTTTTTCTTGCTGTCTGCTATTGTCAGGTTTTCCAGCAAAGCCGTTACCATGGTGAGGTGTGTTTGGATGTGTGTTTCAGATCTGAAGCAACGTTTTCAAACTTCTATCTTTCAAGACTTTTAAGACTATTTCCATATCTATTCAGAAAAGAAGATATAGTAATGAAGAAAGAAACGAACTAGTTTACACACTAAAATCTAATTAGTTTTGTTAGAGCAGGGGTGCCCAGGACCATTCAGACAAGGAGAAGCCGAGAAAAGTCTCAAATTCTGCACCTGAAGGCCGCCCTGAAGATCCATACAGAAAAGTGTAGAAAAACAGTTAAGGAAACTATCAGCATGACAGACCGCTGTTTGAAATAAAAACAGGATGTTTGTGGCTGGTTGAGCAGCTAGTCTAATGCAGATGCAGCAGCTCCTCAATGCAGCTGATTCAGGCTCGAATCCCGGTCTTGGACTGTTTGCTGGATGTCACATCTTCTTTCTCTGATCCCCTTTCCTGTAAAAATACTGTCAAACCAAGGCCTGAAGAATCAAATTAATTTTTTTAAAACAATATTTTCCTAAATTACTTTCAAAGTTCTATAAAAGTAGTGCATGATCATATTACTGGATTCAGAAGAAAGGATGGAAGACAGAATTTGGGAAGAAATTTCAGTGATTACAAAGGGATGAAAGTGATTTCATAAGGCCCTGCTTACAACAAGCCGATCCCAGTGAGTCGTGGTATAAATCCAGTCACAGGAGGTCATATAAACAGTCTTGAAACTGTGTGCGGAAGTATTTTCACACTGCAATGCAAATGCTTTACTCTTGAAAAAGACAGAATAATTATGAACTGCTGAATAAAACTATTTATTCTAAAGTCACAAAATCTTTTTCCTTCCTCTGCCTGGCATCTTTACACAGCAACTACAAAGACTTATGGGTATTTGAGCAGTTTATACACAAACAAGTATAAACATGGCAATAAATTATGGCTAAATAATGATTAAATACTTCCATCTGATGGCTCTATCCTTATCTGGGGTAATTCTAACCTATTATCTCACTTCGTTTCTATACACTGTCTTCTAAGCAACCTATGATTTGCACTGTGCAATGAAATCTTTCAAAATAATCTATAAATCAATAAATCTGTCATCTAGGCTGCATAGATTTTCACTACACAGCAAGATAACCCTGAAGTATCTGTATCTGTAGCTTCAGCCCAATCTTTTGATCTACTAAATGATATTATAATGAATTCTTTGACTTCTTTGTTTGTTCATGCTCTCTTTGATATTCTGTGCTTTCAGCAAAGTAATAACTTCTTTTTTTATGTTGGGAAGCGATGGTAAGTAGATCTGAAGCCTCCATCCTGAGGGTCCTCAAGATACACTCCAATTCATTACCACCACTAAACCCCCAACCACATGGATACGTTTCAACATTAACATTTCTATCTATCATTTAGATTCTTGGGTAAACAGGAGAACTTCTAAAGTTGGCTTATGAACAGAACAAGTAGAGTTCAGAAGGAGGTCTTATACTAGTCTGTCAGTGTGCATCCATCAGTCTGGAAGACCCTGCAAACCAACTGCATGTAATCATCATCACATTAAAACTGTACTCTTGTGTGAAAGTATTTAATTTGCCCTCTTTATATATTATCCCTTGATTTAATAAACCAGTTGGGCGGCTCATCGTTACGCAGATGATACTCAGCTTTGCTTATCCACAAAATCTAGATACCTGTCAAATGTTTCTACTCCATTTTAACATCTGGCTGAAATCAAAAGTCTTTAAATCTTCTTCAACTAAATTACAGTAAAACCAAGTTTCTGATTTCTAACCCTGTGGGGGTACTCCAAGAGTATGGGGTACCGGACCCCCTTGTACGAGCTGTCCGGTCCCTGTACGACAAGTGTCAGAGCTTGGTCCGCATTGCCGGTAGTAAGTCCGATTCGTTTCCGGTGAGGGTTGGACTCCACCAAGGCTTATATGGACAGAATTTCTAGGTGGAGCCGAGGTGTTGAGGGGATCCGGCTTGGTGGCCTCAGGATTGGGTCTCTGCTTTTTGCAGATGACGTGGTCCTGTTGGCTTCATCTGGTCGTGGTCTCCAGCTCTCGCTTGAGCGATCCGCAGCCAAGCGTGAAGCGGCTGGGAAGGGAATCAGCACCTCCAAATCTGAGACCATGGTGCTCAGGGTGGATTGCCCTCTCCGGGTCGGGAGTCAGGTCCTACCTCAAGTGGAGGAGTTTAAATATCTCGGGGTCTTGTTCACGAGTGAAGGAAGGATGGAGCGCGAGATCGACAGACGGATTGGTGCGGTGTCTGCAGTAATGCGGCGTCTGCAGTAATGCGGACTCTGCGCCGGTCTGTCGTGGTGAAGAAGGAGCTGAGCCAGAAGGCGCAGCTCTCGATTTACCAGTAGATCTACGTTCCTACCCTCACCTATGGTCATGAGATGTGGTTCGTGACTGAAAGAACGAGATCTCGTACACAGGCGGCTGAAATGAGTTTCCTCCGCAGGGTGGCCGGGCTCTCCCTTAGAGATAGGGTGAGGAGCTTGGTCATCCAGGAGGGGCTCAGAGTAGAGCCGCTGCTCCTCCGCATCGAGAGGAACCAGTTGAGGTGGCTCAGGCATCTGGTTAGGATGCCTCCTGGACCTCCCTGGTGAGGTGTTCCAGCACGTCCCTCCGTGGGGAGACCCTGGGGGAAACCCAGGACACACTGGAGGGATTATATCTCTCTGCTGGCCTGGGAACGCCTTGGGATCCCCCCCTGCAGAGTTGGTAAATGTCGCTGGGGAGAGGGAAGTCTGGGATTCCCTGCTTGGGCTGCTGCCACCGCGACCCGACCCCGGATAAGCAGCAGAAGATGGATGGATGGATATAAATGTTAAAAGGATACCAGTAAATTATGCATCAAGCATACTTAATTCTGGTAAATACTTTGAAATAAAAATATATATTTATATATTTTATATACCTATTTAAGATCTTTACTGATCAGGAAGATTTTTATTAATTTATTGATCTTGTACGTCAAGAGCAAGTATTGATGTCAAGCATGAAACAGCTTTAGTTGTTGTGACAGTTTTCTTACCATTGAATTCTGGTAAAGAAAATGTGCAATTTATAGTCTGGCTTACAGTATCGCATGTATTGTATTGTAACCCCTGTATTATGAACGATTCTGTATCGCTAGGTTTTTGCCAACACACACCCAGCCTCTCTACACTGTCTTAAGGTTAAAAAAAAAAAATCCTCATTCTCATTTAAAAATCCTTTTACATACATTTAAATTAAACTTAGTTTACTCCTGCCATAACCTGGGATGCTTGTTTTTGACATAGAATTTGAGAGGACTGTGTACTGTGGTCCTGAATCCCAGACTGTAAACATGACAACTGAAGAGCCATCACCTCTTTGTACTGGTTTGCATTGTCTTGTTTTTTTGACATGCCTCTTTTCACTTTATTTTATTGTGTTTTTAAACATTACATGGCTTTGATCTCTCGACATTTTTATATATCTTTTTGTCATTTTGTAATTTATTTCATATTCTAAGTGTTTGAGGATTAGTTGACTCAAGTTTTATTGTCTGCAGCTTTGATCAATGCAGCCAACTATAAAACCTCTGAAAGCCGTTACAAGTTTTCTCTTGTATTTCAAGCATCATTTTTTTCTCTCCTGAGACAGGCATGTGATGTCCATCATAAGCTTTGTTGCACAACAGCAGCATGGTTCTGTCCAGATATCCTGTGCAGTGAAGGAACAAAGATTTACACTCCAGAGCAGCATATTACAGCATCAAGCAGCTCAACCTGGGCTCGTGGAAAATCCCTAAAAGCCAGACACAGTTTGCTTAAACCAGACTCTTAAATGGAGAGTTTGGAGGTTTCAGTCATAAAGTAGCGCATGAAGGGAGAGTGTCTCCATGCACAGCCTGCAATAATGAAGTGTTGGCACCATTAGGACCGGTGTCAGGACGGTGAGCACACCCACAGTACCCTGGCCTGGACCCAGTCCCTGCAAACCAACACTGAGTTTAATTAAGCCAAGCCACGCTCCCACTGACCCAACATTACTGTTTAAACTGGCAGAGCTGAGGGAAACCTATTTACTGTCAGCAACAAAGGCAGGTTTATACGACTGCAGGAAAGTGGATTGCAAGGTTAATATTTGGAAATTGTTTTATTTGATTTCTGTATTTATTGAGTGTAATTTCTGTGCTCCTCTGCAGCATATTTAGCATCAAACGTGCTGGTGTGTGGCCGCACGGTGAGACGCAGTCGGTGGTTTGGCCGGCTTGGAAATGCTGGCTCAACGCTGATTTATGGGGTGACCCACAGGAAGAGTCGTCAAGTCCAAAAGATTAGACACTTTCCAGAAACCACAGGAAGAGGAAAATAGTGTGCAGTAGTGCAGAGTACAAGGAAGGAAAGAGGAGATTAATCATTGCCAAAAGGTATTTCTAAACAAAATGACCACATTTGCAATATTTCCCTAATATAAAATTGCAAATAAAACACATTTTATATGTCCCGTAGTCCTTTTAAACTGTCTGTGAATCATTTAAATCAAGGAGGATGGGGTTAAAAATCATGTTAACATTTCAGCCAATATTCAGTGACACCAGCCGATATAGGACGTGATTATTAGTAACATCCATAATAAAACAGAAAAACATACAAATGGATTGTTTTATACCAACATCATTCATCTTAAAACCAGCTATGTTGGAAATTATGAGATGGGATTTCACAGTAAAACATCTCAGGATGGATTCTATGTCAACAAATGCTTAACAATGGAAGGCTTTTATTTATTTTACTTTTATGGTTTTTTACCTAACCTAGACCACCTGAGCTTTACTCATTACTAACGTGGTGAACATTAACCATCATGCTACTCTGGAGAAAGTATTGGATTAGACTGATCTCAGAAAATTATAAAGCCATTTATAAATTTGTAACAAAGATCAATGGAGAACCGACTTGTCAGGTTTGAATTCACAAGTAAGATTATTAACTTGTTGACTTTTTTGCTTAGGAAATAAGTAAACTTAGCAATACGTATATAGATGACAGATAGATGACGTATATAGATGACTGAGACAAAACAAGCTGAAGGGAAAAGAGCTTTAGTGTGTCCTTTAACATGTCCTTTAGCAAAGGAAACACTTTACAAAGTAACACAAGGCCTTCCTGATTTCATGCAGCTGCAAAGTTGATTATTTTCATACAGTCAGACTGTGGATGATCCAAAAACCAGCTGATAAACTTGCTTTAATTGATAACACTGTTGTCATAAAAAAACACTGCAGACACTGCTACGGTTATTTTTACGTATTTCTTTCCCTTCACTGTTGCTGCACGACTCAGCCTTGTCTTCTTGCACCCAGCAGTAAGCCTCTTGTCAGCACTGTTTTTCACTTCAGTTTGGTGTATAAAGTCACATTATTTTGCACATCCCCAGGCAAAAACTGGGAGGGATGCCTGAATATCCAACCTAAGATGTCTTTTATTGGTCCCAGAATTACCAACCTGATCCAAAACAGAGGAGTTTGACACACTGCAGTCCTTGAATTCCAGTGTGACTAAATCTATAGTGGAGTAGCAAAAAAAGCAACATCGTTCCAAAACTTTTCATTACAAAACTGGTTAAAAGGTTGAAATACAGGGATTCATTGTGATTATTCTCGCTTTCCCTGCAGGAAGCAAAAGGACCTGTTCTTTGTTTTAGACTACACATAATGAGGACAAGGTAGGAAAACGGACAAATGAGTCTCATTCATTAAATTTCTTAACCATTTAGTCCAATTAAGCATCGACAGGTTGCCAGTCTGGATGGATGGATGGATGGAAAGATAAATACTTTGTTCATACCCAGGGGAGGAATTCAGGATTGTATTTAATTAATTTTACTTTGGTTTTATTTATTAGAGATGAAATCTTATGCATCCGTTTCAGCTGAGAAAAGGAAAGTTTCCTCCTATTATGGATCAATACTCCTGTGGACACATTCAAACGAGAAGATTTCAGTGCAGTGGAGAAAGCTAAAGCGTGTCTGTGCTTTTCCAAAATCACAACAACAACAACGGGTCACAAGTTCACAACAAGCTTTTACAGCCAGAGCGAGGTCCTCTTATCTCTTCTGCTGTCTGTGATGGTTTGGGTTTAACCACTCATCGCCACAGCTAATCAAACTGGAAATACTGGGTCCATCCTGGAGCAGTCTGCATCAGCTTGAAACTGCTGAAGGAGGCTATGTAACTGACTTGAAAAAAAATACTTGGTCAGTCATAGAGAACTCAAAATAGCTATTAGAAAAAAAGGGAAACACACACACACATATATATGAACACTGCTTCTTCTATTCAGTGCAGTGCAAAAAGTCTGTCCTTCAGAAGTGTTGCTATTTCTGTTAACCACACGGCCCCAAATATTCTATCATTGGAGAAAGTAGGAGGGAAAGGAAATACCACTGGGGAGCACATGGACTCCAGAGGATCCTAACGGACAAGGTCGATGAATGATAAGAAAATGTCATCTTCCAGGTACCACAGTTACCTTCCACAGTTCATCAACATTTACATTTTACAAAAAGTATTACTCTAGTTGTAAGAAATTATTTTAGTTTAAACTCTTTGTGAGGCTTTTACAATCTGTACTATCATGAATTTGGTGGCAATTTTGAGAAAATAAGCTGAAAAACCAGGTAAAATGTTGAACTTCAAAAGTTTGCTTCAACTGAATATTCGTCGACTGAAATGACTAAGAAGAAAAAGAAAATGTGAAAATGACATCACACTCAGTCCTCTGCCTTGTCTGTTGTTCATAATGTGCCATTGTTGCAGTGTATTTCTGAAGGATACTTGCATTAGACAAAATAAAAAACCCAAAACAGCTTTCATAGTTTCATCTCCATGTTTAACTTGGAAGAAGAGGAAACAGAATTTCCTTCCTCACTTGTTCTCTCTTTTGCTAATACTAGTGCAACGTAAGCTTTGGTGGGAATGGGGATATATTTTTCTAATGGTTTGGCCCATTTGACCAAAGCGCAATGGTAATGCGATCTCGGTTTGTATGGAACTCCGTCCAACAGCTGAGCCAAGATGTAAATGCACCCTAAACCTACACAACAATACGGTGACTGTGCAAACATGCACACTACGAGTGAATGCGGAATAAAAGGACTGAGATGTGTTCAGTGATGAGTGGTCAAATGCAAACTTTCCAAGGATCAGAAGGCAATAAAGAGGGCCCCAAGACCTGGCTAACCAGAAGCCACTACGAAGCATGAAGCCACATCAACCCACCACAGCAATGACATCACGCCCATACACAGGATGGCAAAGGATGGCAGACGCCACACAGCCATTGAGTACGTGCCCCAATGGAAATAGGGCGGCTGTAGCTCAGGAGGAAGAGCAGTTGTCCTTCAACTGGTAAGTTGGAGGATCGATTCCAGGCTTCCCCTGAAATGCCGAAGTGTCCTAGGGCAAGACACTGAACCCCAAACTGCCCCCCGATGTGCCTATCGGGGTATGAGTGTGTTGAGTGAGTGTGTGTGTGTGAATGGGTGAATGTGACAAGTAGTGTAAAGCGCTTTGAGTGGTCTGTATGACTAGAAAAAGCGCTCATGTCGGCGTGTCTGCCCACTCCCACAAAGTCTTGACAGAATAATGATTAATGATGCACCGATCCACTTTTTGGGAGTTCCGATCCAATGCAGATATCTGAAATTTGAATATCTGCCGATACCAAATCTGTTTATGTGAACATGATTGGTTATTATTGCTGTTATAACTGTGTAAGATTTCATTAGGTTGTAATAAATGACCCATCCTTTCTGAAGTTACCTCACCAATACAAATAGGGGCCGGGCGATTAATCGGATTTTAATCTCAATTACGATCTGGGTTTTCAATGATCATAAAAATAAATTTTTCTCTTTGCAGTTTTCTCTCCTGCTTTTTTCAGTTGCTAATAGAGCGTCACTGGCATTGCAGCGCTGTGCTGTAAACTCCTCCCACAGCCGCTTTGCTTTCTTTCAGCCACTGTTGACAACTTGCCAAATTTCTCGCTAAATCTGGTGACTTTTTCTGTTAAAAGCGACGAGAGACTAATTTAGTAACTTTTACTGAACTTATTAGAGACTTTTCTGGTGTTTTGGCGACTGACTTGAAGACACATATTGTTCTGCAGTTACTGTAAGGAAGGAGCAGCGGGAGCCTCTCCCGTCCTAAAGCACTCCCAGGCGGCCAGTCTCAGTCGGCTCCGGCTGCAGGTCAATGTAGAATAACTGCAGTAGGTTGTGGAAGTTCACCTAAACATAGTTTATACCATTGTCACTGAGAACGGGCTGCATTATTTTCGTATACATAGTTCGGCAAGTTAAGTCACTGTAATATCCCTCCATTGCGGGTGTTACCGTAACAACGTGTTAATTAGCTGGTTCAGATCAGCTGTCTTTTAACAGGTGAATGAGAGAAACGCGCTGCAGCCTGACAGCGGTTGTTTGGTATAAAACGTACATCGAGGCCAACGTAAAATAGTTCCTACATAAGCGGTAAAAGCGGATTAAACAACTTGGAACCGTTCATTAGACGGTTATAATGCACGACACGGAGTCGAGAACACCATGACGTGCAGCGTTGTTTAAAAATACTGGATAAATGTATTAAATAATCCAGATCTTAATTTCAGTCAAAATAATCGTGGTTATAATTTTTGTCATAATCGAGCAGCCCTAAAAACAGCGGTAGTTTGATCTCCATGTTTAGCTAGTAACATAGCTTTCTTCTTCACGTTATCGTCTCTTTTGCTAAATACTACTGCAGCGCCACCTTGGGAGGGATAGGGATATATTATTCAAATGGTTCGGCTCGTTTGACCAAAGCACAGTGTGAATACGATTTCGGTAAACATGGATACACCCCCCTCCAACTGAGTCAAGTCCCCAATCGGACTAAGTCTAGAGGACGATCCTGATGTGAATGCACCCTTAATTGGACTAGCATTCTTGGACAGTGTACATAGGAGCAGGGCTATTGATAAAAGTATCCCTCCGCTATGAGTTTTATGAGGAAAATGTTTACGACATCCTGTTGTTAAACCTTCTCTGTGGAAACCATTACACATGTGAGTTTGGCTGAAATTGCTGCACAGGATTTTGCCTTCAACTTACTTTAAAAGTGACTTTGTTAGTGGCTGCAGTTTTTAATCAGAGCAAAGTGACAGTCTGTAAATGCTTTATGCGATTCTGAGTTGACACAGCATCTTAATGTTCTGCTTTTGAATTATTTCTAGTGTCATGAGTGTCGTGACATTTATACCAAGGGTGGCATATTTACATCCAGTGGCTGGTACTCCCTTTGTTTTCCATTTGTGGTTAGAACTAAAATAAAATCAGCTCAAACCAAACCACATGCTATGACCATCACACATTTCCACACATGCATTTCTAGTATATGGCACCGTTTACATGCTAGGCTCCAACATGTTGATGCATGAGTTGTGAAAATGTAAATACCAGAAAGGGTGAAATCTGCAGCTTTCAGATTAACAACACTGTGGTGTGAAGTTGAAAGAAATACAGCACAAAGCCAGTTGAAGGTGATTCAACAAGAAACAGGTGATGCAATCTGAATCAAGCTGTGGTCAACTGATAACATCTGGAGCAGATGGAAACCATTAACAGGAAACCAATGTGTACAAAACAGGATGAACCAGGAGATTTTCACATAAACCACCAGACTGATAAAATCTCCATAAAAATCCATCAGGTCTTTACCTTGTGAGGCAACTTTATTCTCAAAACATCTGCAAAATCCTGATCATGAGAGAATCTGTGTTGCCAGGCATTAAGCTATGTATTGGCAGTCCGTTGCCATGTGGTTCAGCTGTACACAATACTGGTACTGACTGATATTGGCTTTAAAATTAAGTATCGGACAACAAAATAGCCTGATTACTTAAAATAGATGAACCTGTAGGAACATCATAATATCATGCAGCAGGCTCGTCACCTGCAGCAAGTGGAACTCTAAATGTCAGCAATGTGGAAGTTTTTTAACACTACAACTCCAAGAGCTACATAAACTTTTGTAAGGTGGAAAAACGCCCCGGCCCAATTTACGCCTCAGATTTACACTCCCTAACCCTAACCCAGTGTTTGCACGTAAATTAGGAGTTATTAACGCTTTCCTGAAAGAACAACCCTCCCTTTTAGTTGTGATTCTGCTCAGGGATCTGTTCTTAACTGAGTGCATGAAAGGAATTTGTATTTGTTATGAAATAACCTGACAAAAGGACACAGAATAATACTGCATTTTAACTCCCTTACAGTAGAAACTAGATACTCTCTGCAATTAGGTGTGTGTGTGTGTGTGTCTGTGTGTGTGGGCGATATCAATAACAGTTATCAGCCAAATGAGGAGTGCTATATTGATTCTGTTATCAAAACAACATCCTCATTTGAAAAAAAAAAGATACAGTAGGATTTTCTCTGTGGAAATAACTTTCCAGCTGTGTTCATTCCTGATCAATACAGAAGATAGATGGTGATATATGTGAATACAGCCACATATACATTTTCTTTTTTGTTTGTTTGTTTATAAAGCTGACCTGACCCACTTTGCCAGATAGAATCAGTGCATATTAAAGCATGTCTGGATATCTGCGATCATATTTAAAAGGCTTCCGCTTCTACAAGCAGCTCCACGTGTTCAATAACTTTTCATTGATTTTTCTATATCCGTCTGTAGCATGAAGCAACATAAACCCAGTTCTCAAACTGGAGGTCGTGAGATCATTCTAGGGGTTTACCAGATATTAATTATAGGATAGATAAGCTACATTAATCAAATAAATTTGGTATTTTTTCAGGACTGTCAAAATAAAACCTATTAATGTAGAGAGAAATCTGTAATATTACTACCTTAATTTTTTTCATTTTTCATTTTTTTTAAACACATTAAACAACACAATTAGTACTTTTGTTCATATATATATATATATATATATATATATATATATATATATATATATATATATACACATATACACACACACATATATTATCAGGCTCCTATTTGTCTTTTTCACAACTAACTCATTGAAAATACATTATATTTTGTCCAGAAGTGAGCAGTGTCAGAAAAATAAGGTCCGTAATTAATCTGACAGCCTTATTGTATGTTTTTTAGCTGACTGTCGTCTCTACTAATTCATGAGAGATGATATCAAGCTATTTAACCAACAGATGAGCCGCTATAGTCACTAGCTATCATTTAATGCTTTGCATATTGTAATGTTTATTTGTTGTTTATTTATGCAGCAATTTATTTTCATGTAAAACTATTCTACTGCATACATAGAAAGTGGCCGTGTACATTCACAGACTCTTTTCCCACTTTATTTCTGGAACTGTCCTTTTCATAATTTCACTTACTAGCAACAGAAAAAGAGCTACAAGCCCTACTGTGTAGCTAAATTAAAATACTCCCATGTCCTGCTGACTGGACAGTAACTCTTGGTTTGGTAGGAGGTAACTGAAGATGGGAGAGTTTACTCATCCCATATGCTCCTGGTGGTCTCAGCAGACTGACGGTGTAACCATGACCTGATTACCTGTCCCCTGAAGCCTGTAATCACTAAAGCCAGCAGACAGGCAACGCCGGTGGGTTGACAGGGAGGATAATCGAAGTTGATGGGACATGCTGCGAGCACCACTAATGAAATATGAAAACAAAAAACAGGCAGGAGTGACGAGTATAGGTGCCTGAGCTACGGAGCCAGTAGCTTTTAAGCTACGTCAGCTTTTAGATAACAGAGTAGAAACTAGAAAACATAAAATACAAGAAATAAATACATTTCTTAAAAATTTTCTCCTAAACTCATGCTATCAAAAACAAAAGATGCGTTAATGGACTGTCAAAATAATAAAATGTTACAGCCTGGACTCAACTACGCAAATAGCTTCAAGCCTCCTAACAGATAAATTCTGCATGGCTAATTATCTTTTAGCTGAAAAGTTATTTCACCCAAACTCACTGATGCACTGAGAAGCTTCACATTTCTTCAACAACCATGTCAGAAGACACACCTCATGGTCGTAGAAAAGATATTAATATAAAATGAAAAATACTTTAATAATCCCCAAAGGGAAATTCAATTAAATTCAGATGCTTCAATAATATGAAGCATCTGAAGAGATGCTGAAACAACTAAACTGATTTAAGAACTGTCTAAGGCATTTCTAATAAATATTTGCATCAATTATTAAATATTTGGATCCCTATTTACTGCACTGTAGTATTACTTTGAAACAGCAGCAAAAAAAACCCCAAAACGTTCTTGTTGCATAAAAAGGTGCAGCTAAATGAGTTAATTAAATACCTTTTCTTTGAAAATAATAAAATATTTTTAAAAAAAACACAAAGTTATGACTGAACTTGAGCCAATAGCTGTAAGGGAATTAAACACAGTGTTTATGTTTTCCAGAGCGCGAGCAAGCTGATGACGTTTCACACTTACTGAATACTGATTGGTTTAAAGTTTAAAGCTCAGGGCAGCTAAAAACTGGCGGACACGAACAATCAGTTTCAAACTAAGAAAATATGAGGCACCAAGAGGATAAATAACAGAGGTACAGAAAAACACTGTAGTAGCATTTAAGCAGGATTTATAAAAGGCAGCAACCTCTGGTGGTTAAAAGTGAAGCCTTTGCGAAAGTGCCTAAAACTGCAGTTCCCCCTTCATCCACTAGGGGCTGCAAAACCGAGTGAATCCCCATAGACTCCCATGTTAAAAATACCAACGTCACAGCAGAAATAAACATGTTTACAGCCTGGTTCAAAAATCCATTTTAGGTTTAATATGTCAGGTTTACCTTTAAATAATAACAGTGGGTAAGTGAATTTTTTTCTATCTCCTCCATTTAGAAGTAATTTCATCTCAAAATTCGGCGTAAATAGGGGCGCGTCCTTTTGATTGACAGGTACCCAATCTCCCGCTTCAGGTAAGAAGAAAGTAGAACAACCGTGGTTTTTAGCCTGTTAGCAACGTGACTTAGCTTTAGCCAGCTTACCTCTGTAGCAGGTTAACTCCTGTTAGCTCTGAGTTAGCTTGGTAAGCTCTTAGCTACAGACCGGTCGGAGTTCACAGGATGTCAATCATCCACCATGACGCTCACAGCCCCACCTCCCACTTCTTCCTCTTTGCCTATTTTTGTATTTTCCAGGAAAGAGGACAAACGTGACGCTGCCAAGATGGAGATGGTAGAAACTTCATTTAGCTCTTCAGAATCAGTGGCGTCACGGAGGCTCCATCCATCTTTTAAATACAGCCTATGATCTATACTTGTGTGACGTTTGCATACGGTAGGGCCGGCACACCTTATGCAGATTAACTGTGTTGCAATTGTTGCAGTTCATCTTCTGCAGCTACAACATAAGTTCAGTGAGAAGCTCCAGGCCTCCAGAAAAAAATTAATTACAAGCTGACCAATCACAAGGTGTGCACATCAGCTTTTGGCTTCCTTCAAACTGCAGGCAACAATGGCTCAACACTTTGTGTGATGTAAATATTCTCTTGTTATAAAGTTTATGAGGAAATGTTGATGTTTAGAGTAAAATGCACCCAAAACAAAATATATAGTCTTTTACTGGCAAAATTCACTGGATCCACTTTGGTTTTTATCAGCTGATTTCCTGCCTGAACCATCCGCTTTGCTCCAGACTGACGAGGTTTCAAAACGGCAAGCGGCTAAAATATGACTGATGCATATTTTAGAGAAGTGGAAAGCAACAGCACTTCGGGAAAGCTTCAGAAATACACCGCAACGCACCTGGTAAAACCAGTCCTATTGACTGGTGTTGGCTCAGTCAGCTGTGAAGGCGCGGCGCTTCCGTGTTCAGTGGACCCCAGGGCTCAGGTAGCCACATAGAGTTATTCTAAGGTTTTCTACTCACTGCTGAGAATTTTCATTTCCTTTCTCATTCTTTGTAAAAAGCTGTCATTTGTTGCATACCTCGCCATCCGGAAATGAACTGGTCATATGACCCCCTAAGTCACATCCAGGGATACGTAAATGGGAAAAGGGTTTACATTACACTTTTGCGATATACTTGTATATTGAGACTTCTGAAAAACCACCTCATGCAGGCGTGAAAATTTTTAGCCGATATTTGAGACTTTTTTTCTAAAAATGTTTCCATTAGTGTTTTTTTTTTTATTGCGATATTGTTTTGCGCAATTCTAGGTGTGATGGAAACGCAGCTAGTCAGTTTGTCCCCAGCTTATAAAAAGAGATTACAGTGGATGAGATGAGATCAATTCCAAAAAACTACAGCATATTGAGTGATACTATTAAAAAAAACCAGTATTAGCATAGTTGTGAGGTTTGCTGAACACAGATTACTATGATGAAGCAAGGCCTCATTTACTTTCCACTGACATTCGAGCAACTGAACACGTCAGGTGTGAATTACCCCTGCAGGCATCTTCAACAGAAAGCCCTTGAGGTGTGTTGAAAAGATTGATTCTGCTATTCTGAATTGATTTTCATATTAATTCCTAATTGTCAATTCATAAGTCCAAAGATTTTTTTTTTTTTTTTTTTAAAGAAAATTTTCCCAGGTGAACTTTAACCTTTTTGCCCCATCATTAAATTCACAAATGCGCGCTACGTGTGACGACTTTAAAACAGTGAATATGGCGTGTGGCACTAGCACTGTTAGCTACGCCCCGCTTTGAAAACGCCCAAAACATTTAAGGCTGAGATCTGGAAACATTTGTGGACTCAGAAAAGACAAACAGAAAGAGGAACTCAACAAAAGCAAAGCGATTTGCAAGATGGAGGTGACATTTCGCAGAAATACGACGAACCTGAGGAACCACATGTTGGGACATCACCAAGAGCTCATGTCTAAGCCGTCCACCGGGCCGCAACCAATGAAACTCAAGCAAACTTTACAACTACCAGCCAATTCTGCATGTTCTCTCAAAATAACTGAGGCGATTGCGGGCTTCATTTGCAAGGATATGCACCCATATTACGTTGTAAATAATGAAGGCTTCAGGTGGCTAATGAAAGTAGCAGAACCACACTATGTCTCGCAAATGTCTCTCTGAAAAGTTCATTCCAAACAGGTACCAGTCGGTAAAAGAAAATGTGAAAATTAAACTTCAGTCAGCAGAGAGGGCATTACATGTGATACCTGGCTACGGACATGAGTGTGACAAGACACTCCACACATCATGTTTGTGAAGGCAGACTGCTCCTTACAGCCATCTTTAACTTCCAAGACTTCATTAATTTGTTGTTGAATGTCATTATAATACTAGTATTAATATGTTGCATATAACAACAAAGTCATGTGATTAAACAAAAAAACCTTTTAATAATACTGACCTAAAACCATATTAGATCAGAACAAATCAGATCCAGTTGTGGAAATCATTTCTAAATTATCAAATTCCAACAAAATTCTAAATGAGGCTCATCATTGTGTTGACAATATCACATGTATTTGTATGAATTTGTATGTATGAAGCGAGTAGAAAGCAGCAGACAGGTTAGCAGAAAGGACAATTCTTCTCCTATACATATCAAGTCTTTGTGAAACTTAGTGATGTAATTATTCTGAAAAAAGGATAAAAAGTCTGTTTTCACTTGGTCGTCATGTCTGCATTGTTTGCAAACACATGCAGGATGGTAAACACACATAACAACAGTGTGAGAGCTGAAATTAATGCTACGTGCAGCTTTTTTTAGCTTAATATCAAAAGATTGATTCCTATGGAGGGTTTTTGTCTGTCATGAAAAATATGTGTGGTCTGGTCTTTAAAGCGTCACACCTCTGACTTGTCTGCTGTGCATCAGTGAGTAAAAGTTCAGATGTTCTATAAAAAGTCAATTAACTGAAGCAAAAGATAACTGATTTTAATCATCAACATGTCTTTTGTAAGTAAAAAAATTTTTTGTTAAAGACTCAAAAGTAAACATGATTGCTTTAAATTTCATATTTAATGGTTTGGATAAGCAAAGTTGGATAAAGAAAGGTTTTACTTGAGACTCCATCGGGATGTTTATGGCTTCTTGATTGTCTAAGTGAATACGTGGATAAAGATAATCAGATAACAGAAGGAAAGGACAAGGATCTCAAAGAAAGCAGGAAAAATGCCTTAAAAACGTCCAAATTGACTGATAATAAAAACTACTCAACCAAATTCCCTTAAACCTGCCCAGAAACATAAATATTAGAGGTATTTTGTGATATCAAGCTATTAATTAAAGTATTTTGCACTGATATTTCTGGTTTGGGCTGCTGGAACATCTTTTATAATCGCACTGGAAATTTCGCACCTTCTGTTTGTTTGTTTATTTTTACAGTATATGTCGTAATCTTCACAGATAAGATGTGAATTAAACATAACCAGAAGATGCAACCTGCTAATGTTTTAGAGTTGCAGAAGCTGATGAAAGTTTTATAAAGCTCAATCTCCTTCAGGGGACTTTGACTTATCAAAACATGCACAGAACACGTCAATACAACCTCACAAAATTACAATAACTGTAAGTTACGTCCTCTTAGTGGGTACAAACAACACATTAGCACCAGATTGACAGAGTTATATCTGTGCATGAGATAGTTTCAGAGTAACATTGAAACAAAAGCGAAATTATCGCAACACAGGATGAAGTACAGCGGCTCCCTGCAACACAGCAGCAGAGTGTCATTGAACGCACCACCACACGTACAGACAGCCGTGTTTACTTCACTTACCTCCGCCTGCCTGAGACAACACAGATGCGGGGTTTTAATCACAGCGTGTCCAGCAGAAGAGACGCCAAAAGACAAAACTCGCTATTTTTTAGGAAACAAAACTCCGAGCGAGCGAGAGCTTTGTCTCCTCCCACCGGAGCGCGTGTCGGGCTACGTATGCGTGCACGAGCGGAGCGTGTGAACGCCTTTCTGATCTGCTGCCTTTTCCTGCGTGTTTTCTGCTTGACTGCACGAGTAAGCCGCAAGAGATGTACTCGAAATGTAGAGAGAAAATTATTCATGAGTGATGAAGAGCTCGTCAAGGTTCATATGAAGAAGTTCACTCAATAACCACAAAAAGGTTTTGTTTTGTTTTTTTTAATGCAGGGAGGGGTGGTGAGGCACATGTAAATGACATGCGAAATATTAAAAATAAATTGTTTTTCTGGGAGTAATCAGCGGTGTTTAAAGCAACGTTTCTTAAACTGGGGGTCGCGACCCAAATAGGGGTCGTGAAATGATTTCAGGGGGCCGCTAGATAATTGTAATCTACATATACCAAAAAAAAATTAGGGAATTCTAACAGACGGTCTAAATTAAACCATTAATACGGGAATAAATCTGTGCTGCAAAAATGATTGTTTATGCTGTAGTTTTTAGATATGATTATTTCAATATCAGTCTGACGTCACCCACCTCCCTATTGTTGCCCAAATGATCTAAAAAAAATGCAGCACAAACGTGACACGACCAAACAAGACCATATTCGGTTCATGTTTAAGACAATGGGGAGCTGCATGCCCTCAGATTAACCATATAAAGAACGTTTTAATGTCTCAAAAACTAAAGCAGCACACTCTTTTTTCCAGCACAAACTATTGAGACTATTTTCATATTTTTTTCTTAATTATGAGGGGGAAACATCATGCAGGTGAATTACAACCTTCATCTTATACATAATGCATAAACAACAAAGTTATGCATTGAAACAAAGTTTGTACACCTGATGTGTTTAATATCTGAATTTGACTTTATTTCTGAGTGAAGCTGATTTTGAATGTGTAGGTTCCTTGTTACAGTGGTAAACCACTAAAATAAACACTTTTTCCTCTTTATTTATGACGATTCTGACAGTTTTCCAGCCTTAAATTTATAGAATTCAGTTCATCTTTATCTGTAAATTACATGATAAATAGCATAGTTAAGGAAAACAAACATCAAATCTTAAGTTTAATCCAAACCCCCATCCTGAGCAGCACGAGGTGAGAGTGGAAAGGAAAAATCCTCGGGTTCAGGGAGGTAAGCCATCTGCCTCGACTGGTTGCAATGGTGATGATAGGAAAGAGAAACCAACATGCATTGCAACTTTTATCCAGGAAGGCCTGCAGGAAGAGCAGAAATATGGTAATGATGTCAATACTGTCCTGTATTTTTCAACGCACCTGGCTGACATTAAATGGATCCAACAACCTAAATGACTAATTTGAGTCATCTGTGTTGGAGCAGACACATGGAAAATCTACAGGACTGTGGCCCTCTAGGACCAGAGCTGGACACCCCTGACTGTGTTTGGACTTTGGGAGGAAGCCGTATAGAACCCACACACATGAGAAGAACATATGAACTCCACACAGAAATGCCCGACTCGCTTCAGGGACCTTCTTGCTGAGAGGCAACGTCGCTAATCACCACGTCACCATTTAGCTAGACTCATTTCTGCAACACATTTTATGTACAAGACAACAGCTCAAAGTGCTTTACATAAAAAATATTAAAATAAAAGCAAAGCTAAAATAAAAAAAAAAACAACTCTAGTCATTTAAAATAGCTATGGTTTGGATCAGAGTTCAGGTTTGCTGTTAGTCCAGATATTAGGAGCAAAACAGCTAAATGTTTTTGGGTTTTTTTTTAAATCTCTGGATGGAAATGTGACCCATTATCTCAATTTGAAGTGTTGGTGGCCAGTATGTCAACAGCAGGTCAGATCTACATTCTGGACTTGAACCATTCAGAGCTTTTAATACCAGGAGCAGCATTTTAAAAGGACCCATTTTTCTCACAGGAAGACAGTTTGGAGATTTTAGCTTGTTATAGTTGAGTCAGTAGTCGAGACACCTTTTTCTGAATCCTGTTCAGCCGTCAGTCTTTGTATTGTGGACAATTTCCTCAGGAAGTAAAAGGCTGTTTCCACAAACGGTCATTTCAGTTTTATCTTAATTTAGCTGAAGAAATTTCTGGAACATCCATGTCTTGATTTGATGGAGGAAGACACAAAAGCTTTGACCAGGACCAGAGTCCCCTGGTGAGATGGTAATAAAGAGTTCAGTGTCATCAGCGTAACTGTGTAAGAAATTTTTAGGTTGATGTCAAATGTTTAACCTCTGTTCTGCGAAAGACTCGAGATACCACAGCTACAAGCCCGGTCAGAGGTTTGATCAGTGCTTATTCAGGCCCAATTAACTCCCACATCTGGTCCACACATCTGGTGGTATTATGACTTTTACATCCTCTCCGTGACGTGTGAACTGCCCCAACAGACAAGTATTATTAAGCTGTATATTCAAATTCTGCCTTATGATCAACAATGTGGTTGTATTGATGTGATTCAAGCTCAGTTTGAAGTGATTTTAATGCCCCTAATGATTGTCTTTGTTTACAGACTGGTCCACAATGAAGACATTACAACAGGGACAAATCCTGGTCCTAGAGGCCCGGTGTCCTGCAGGTTTTCAAAGTGTCTCTGCTGGAAAACACCTGACTCAGACTCAGACAAGCTCTGCACAGGTTTGCAAAATACACAGACTTGAATCAGGTGCGTTGCAGCAGGGACACTTAGAAAACCTGAAGGACGGCAGCCCTTGAGGACCAGGATCGAGAATCTCTGCCTTTTCAAACATGACTGTCTGGTGAAATCACCAATAAAAACCTTAAAAAGGTAATAAAAAGTACAAAAATAAAGTTAAAAAGCAAAAAAAAAAAAAAACTTAAAATGATTTTTATACTATTAAAATGGAAAAAAAGATAAGATTCCTGATGAAACGTGGTGTCAGGATGACACGGACATGGCATTTTTTGTCGTTTTAGTTAGCTAATATGAACTATTCCTGCAACATCACATGTATATATTAACAAATCATAATATTACACACCATTAAATGTCTGAACAGACACATCTTGTCATAGTGGTGGAGGTGGTGTGGACCCAGAAGCAGGAGAGCAGAGCCAGACTTGCAGAACAAAGAGGTTTTTTAAGTTAAAAAACAAAACAGAAGGCAGAACGTACACAGGCAACTAAGGATAAGTTAACACAATGGAACAGGGAACAGAAACCTAGGAGTAAATATAAACACACAAACATAACAAGACACAGGTGAAATGATTTAACTAATGAGACCAGGTGAGCTAATGAACAGGAAAGCAAAAAAGGAAACCAGACATAAAGGAACTATGAAAACTACAAACTAAGACAGGAAACTAGAACTCAGAAATAAAACAAGAAACCAAGACCAAAAACACAGAACACAGAACAGGACACATCTTACCTTCTGCCATGTGTTACGCATCTGACAACAGAAGGAAAACATCTCTGGAGTTATTACATTCACCTGTACTTGGGTATCTGATGTTTATTTGATGTTTATACATCAGTCAGACTTTAGGGGAGGTCAGAGCACCTACAAGCCAACAAATAAATCTGTTGTTGAGTAAATGTGTGGACGAATTAATCTGTAAACAGGTAATTAAACGAATAAATCACTCAAAGCAGTTTGAGAATAGAAAGATTGTTTTAATAAAGGGAAAATGACAACAAAACAACCATAAAAACACAATCTAAGTAGATACAGCTCTAAGAGGAGGTCAGGAAACAAACAGAAACACACAAAAACTACTGAAAGAGATAAAAATTACTCCTGAAAGGCACCAAGTAGCCACAACATGGTAAAATAACTACAGTTGGAAACAAAAAGGACATCAAACAGAGGTGAAATAACAACAAAACAACAAACAGGGAAACAAAATGGCTACTCAAGGCATAAATAAGCTGCACAGAATTTCAGCAACAAGACAAGTAAAGAACCACAACAGGAGACCAAACAACATCAAAGAGATAAAAAAAATCTACACATGACCAACCACAAAGAAACTGAAAGAGTTACAGCAGCAGGAAGGGATAAAACCGCTACTCACTGATGCAAAATCCGTTAAAAATACACATAAACAACAAACAGCAACAGAATATTTAGCATCAGCTTGTGGGAGTGCTGCATGTGTACATACTAATGATAAAATCCAATAAATCTGGTCTGTGATCATAAAGAACCGGGGCTCACCCTGAAACTGTTGAGACGAGATGTTTTTAGATAAATACCCAGTACACCATGTGAGTTTTCTTCCTCCCAAGCACAGGCCTGGCACAATAACTGATCCATTGATAATTTATTTAATCTTTGCCTGAAGGAGAGGAAAGAAAGCTTGTGACTGGGGCCACTGGTTCAAATCCCTAAACAGCTGAGACTGTCATGGTTTGGACTTCTGTGTCTTAGTTTTGGTCTTATTTTGTAGTTTTTTCCTGTTCATTCTGTCTCTACAAAATAAGACCGAAACTAAGACACAAAAGTCCAAACCATGACAGAGACAGTCCTCTTATGGCAGACTATGCAGAGGTACAGGCTTTACCTCGGCCACACATGCTCCTGAGGTTTTTAGGTTGATTGCTGAAACCAGAACTGTTCCAGCAAAAAGGAGTTTTCTGCTGCAGATGCACGTCATCTTATGTGGTTTATCCTTTTTCCTTCTTTCACCTCCACTTAAGTTATTTTTCTTTCATTCCAGTGCTGAATTGATGCTCATGACAGAGCAAGACCTGGACAACATCTAAGTCCACCATGAACCTCAGCTGCTGCAGATGGACGATCACACAATGAAAAGGACAAATGCAACGCTGCAAAAAAATAAAAAAAGTACTTTTTGTGTGTATTTTTCTTATTTTTACTTTGCATTGTTTTAACTTTTTTAACTCCAGCGTTTTCCTCATGGAGGTCCTTCTCACTGGGAGCTTTGCATGCTTGGTCTGGGGGTTGTTGCCATGGTGATCACCTGCACTGCAGCCATACTGGTGTGGTGTGGACTCTGGCAGGTTGGGGTGGTGGCTGGGCTGCCTTCTGGTGGGATCGTATCCCCAAGACATCATTTTGTCATTGCAATCCAAATAATTATGAATTTGAGTGTTTTCATAAAAAGAGACAGACATTGGGGAGTTCATGTTTGTTTAGAATGGGAGTATAAATGTTTTTTTTTTTTTATTATGTTTTCATTAAAGCGTCGCCTTTGATGGGAAAAGTGTTTAATAAATAAAGTTTGGTTTGATCTGATGTCTGAACAGGTAGACTAAAACATGCCCTCTGTGCATTTCTTTTATGTCTAGATCTGTTTCCAGGTGTAATTAAATAATTAATTCTATACATGTGTAACTTAAATCTTTACTTTTTCCTCCAAACAGTAGAAGAGGGATAGTAAAGCTTGTGGTGCCATCATGTGTCCTTGAGCCAGATGACACCTAACGTACCGACTGCAGAGTCCTTTTTTAGTGTTTGAGTTCAACTTTGTTTAATGAGAGTAAAATACGGTCAAAATTACAGTGAGTGATCAAATTTGCGATTGTTTTCACATGAAGAAATGTGTATTTCCTGACCAGTCCCTGCTGTGAAAGCACTGATTCTGCCATATGCCTACTCCATTTATAGACAGCTAATTCCAGTCTGCTTTGATTCAAATACAATTTTCATGTAGGAAACATATGTTCACCTGACACGGATTGCACAAAAAAAAGTGTCATTTGTATCAATGAAACAAATCCATCCCAATCCTCAATCTTGTCTTGATTGTGGTTTGATTACTTAAAAATACAAAGGTGCTGCTGAAGTTAAAGTTTTTCACATAGCAGCTTTTCCATCCTTTGCAACTAAATTCTTACATTACATACAGCTGCTATCAGGTTTCATATCTATTCACTTTTAAATAATATTTGTGGACATAGTGAAATGAAGACGCTAATGCTGTTGGATTTTAATTTAATTGGTATTTATGATCGCCTTTACATGAGCATTACTGATACTGATTTTGAGGGATTAGCATCTGACTTTTCACTAATAAATGAAGATCTTTCAGTTCTTTTTTTTTTCTTGACATTCTTTATTTTGTGTCTTCTTTGTAAAACTTCCTCTCGGTTAGTTTGTTATGTCAGGTTGAAACCATGTGTATTCCTATCTGCCAAACAAACCACACTTAACCTCTCAGATTGTGTGTTTATATCTGCTGAATTGCTCTTTATGCACATGTATAATCAGTAAAGAATAATCAATAGGCTAACTCAAATGGTAATACTTTCAATATCTCAGATGAGTTGTACTTCTTTGCAGACAGGTATGAGGAACGATTGGATTCGCTCAAAACATGCCCCCCTCCTCCAGCAACAACTGCAGCAACAAATTTCTGGCTGGTGTGCAATGAGAACATGCGCAGGTAAAGCAAAGCTAACGACACTAGTAATGTGTTTTATACTAATCACACACTGACGCTCGAGGTTAAAACATTTTCCACAATTTATTACAATTTCATGTCAGCAACAACACTGTCAAATGTCAACAGTCAGTAAATAAAGCATGATAAATAATTTCCATATATACAGTTTTGTTTCTTATACAATCCAGTAGTATTTTAAATGGTTGTGCAATCAAGTATTATTACACAGTAGATTTAACATTCACGCTGGAAAGTTTCCACAAACAAAGACTGATAGAAAATAAAACGTTTTAAATATACAACAGATCACGTAGAGTCCTGTGCCTTATAAAAACTTAGGAAGTGAACATTGTTCATTGGTTTTTGGCAGCAGACTAGAGGTATAAATATATAGTTATTTACACAATTTGAAACATGAAAAAATGCTCCCTTTCCTTTATTGATAATAAAACTGATCTGTGCAATTGCACCTGATGCACACCCAGTAGTTTAAAAAAAATACAAAATGATTAAAACCCCCAGTTAAGTATTCATTTATTGTCTAAAAATCAGTCTTAATGAAAAAAAAAACTCCAATGGTTTAAATTACTTGTAGTTTCCTTCCTTCCCGCCTCATTCCTTCAACAAATGTTAATTTTAAATATATTATTCCCTTAGATGACACTGAAACTTTTTACTCTGGCTCTGATATGCTTTAAACACTTTAAACCAGAAATCAATACTAAAATATAAGTATTATAAATAATATTAGTATTATAATGTTTATCATATTTTTAGAAAAGAAGTGTTCCACCCCAGAAGAGGTCTGCTTTCTTGGTAACAGCCAGACTGTCGTGATGTTTCACGTGTTTTCTCAGATTTGGTTTCCTGTTTTATTTAGTAGTTTTCCTTTAGTTCCCTCATGTCATGTTCCCTGTTTTGCCTTTACATTCATTAGGTACACCTGGACTCAATTTGTTCATCCACACCTGAGTCTTGTTCTGTTTCTCAGAATTTATTGCCCTTGCTTTCTGTTCCCAGTTGCTGGTTCATTTTGTTAGCTTCATGCGTTATCTTTTATCGTGTTAGTTTGGCTTCAGTTTAGTTTCTGGATTAAAACGTCTTGATTCTGCATCCCTGGTTCCCATCTCTGCTATTTAGGTCCACACCTCCACCTCATTGTGACGCAGACAGCTGCCAAAACCTGAGCTGCAGACGCAAAAAGCTAATGGATGCTAGCAACTGTGGCAGCTAACAACAAAACTACGACTGCCTCTAGTGAATGGCTGTCTTAAGTTTGAATGTTTACCATATTGTTTAAAGCAATAAAAAAAACACAACTATGCTACCATTAAAACAGTTCCTATGTTGTTTAGAAAACTGTTACAGTCCCTGTAGAAAGAGCTAGCAGCTGCTATTAGCTTCCTAGCTTAACCTAGCTTCTTGTTTCACTGGTTTCTCACAACACACACAAGCTGTAAAGCAAGTAGTCAGGAGTTTTTTTCCTATCTTATACATGAAACATGAAGGGGCTGCTTTAGCAGGTCCACAGCAGAAATTAAAGTGATTGCTTGTTTTGCTTGTGATATGTCTTGTAAGGAATAAAAACAGCATTTTATGTTCATGTTAAGATTTTAAAACTTGGTTTTTAGCAGAGTAGCACTTTAAAATATGGCTGTGCAAAGTGAGTAAGTGTTTCCGTATTACAGTGACTATTAGACTTTGGTTCCCAGGTTAATTTTACAGTTGTTCAAGTGTTTACAGTGTTAGCAGCAGTGAGGAGTGAGGAGAACAGCGAGTCTGGTCGTTGCTTTAGCACCTCCGGGGGGTCCAGCTCTACGGCCTGATAGAGAAAATATTCGGTGAGTCCGGGTTAAGGATAACAGTAATTTTTCTCACTAATATTCATGCTTGTTACCTCTCCTTGGTCCATGACCAGAATGCGATCTGCATGCATTACAGTGTTGATTCGATGTGCAATTGTGAGCATTGTGCAGACACTGAAGGCCTCCTTGATGGTACTTTGGATTAGAGTGTCTGTCTCTGCATCTATGGATGCTGTGGCCTCATCCAGGAGAATGATCTGGTTAACAAAGGAGGGGAAATTAGTGTAAGTAAGGTCGGATGGGAAATGTGTTGGCTTTATAACATGCAAAAGACATAAGCAGCAAAAATATTGCCCAAGAAAATTGAGGTAACTGATGAATAGACGTACATAGTATAATAGCTCCTGATCTTGGCAGAGAAATATCAGGTTATTATTGTAAAGTAAAATTAGTTCTGGTTAAATAAAGTTTTACTGAAAGAAATCTTCTGAAAGCACATGCTTAGTGATGATTGTGCACATATATCTGACCTTGGAGTTACGGAGAAGAGCTCTGGCCATACATATCAGTTGTCTCTCGCCTACAGAGAAGTTCTCTCCGTTTTCCAACACTGGGGCCTGTAGCTTCCCCTCTAACCTGGAAATCTGAGGAAGAACAATCGTATAAAACATCTCTAGCTGAACGACTGCTGTAGCTGCAGGTTTTAGGCCTGTGAGGCTGCACATACCGAGTTCTTCATATAGGTCTTCTCCAACGCTATCCAGATCTCCTCATCGGTGTAGTTGTTGAACGGGTCAAGGTTATACCTAAAGGTCAAATCAAAGTAGGTAAACCTGCTGTGCACTCGGAACACTGTGGTGTGTAAATATGAACCTCTTTGAGGTTTCTGGCATTACCTGACTGTACCAATAAACAGCACAGGGTCCTGGGGAATGATGGACAATTTGCTGCGTAGATCCTGCAGCCCGATGCTCATAATGTCCACACCATCTATGAGGATGGTTCCTCCTGCTGGCTCCACTATCCTAAACAAAGCTACACCTAAAGAAGATTTCCCTAAAGACACAAGGAACAGAGCAGGACAGCTGAATGCTACAGCAGCTTATAAATAAAGGACGAATCTGGATTTAGTGCTATGATCGCATATTATTATGATTAATGCCTTACCAGAGCCTGTTCTTCCCACAATGCCAAGTTTCTCTCCAGGTTGGATGAGGAAATCGAGCCCATTCAGGACAATTGGTGTATTCTCTCTGTATCTCATCTTATAGTCCTGGAAAGTGATGGCTCCATTCTTGGGCCAGTCCTCTGGGATCTGAACCTCCTTTATGCGCCTGGGAGCCTCAGATTTGCAGCCCTATAAGCACAAAAATGAACAGTATTCAGGGAAGAAATAAGAAGAATCGATGTTCAAGCTTCATTCTAAAGAGGACAAAGGCTGAAGAGACGCTGGGCACAACTCTGACCGTGATGTACTCCAGCAGCCGTTCCACCGAATTGAACCGCGCCTCCACTTCTGTGGACTGCCTCACTACATACTGGAGCATGCCTGTCAGCTGGACAACATATGAACCATAAACGTACAGCACAGCATACGTTTGAAACAAAAACTGGACATTCATTTACATTTAGATTTACCTGAATGGTGTAGGACATAGCAAGGCCTTTCAAGGCTGGATTGATGACCTCGTTACTGGTGAGCACCACAAACAGAGCCACCAACAAGGTCATGGAACAAGCCATGAAGTCCAGCCAAAAGGAGAGCCATCGTGTGCCGGAGTGAAACAGTAAATAGTGGTTGGAGTTGATGTCGTTCAGGGTCTTAAACCTAAAACATCACCAAGAACAAGCCAAAAGATAAATGGAGGAAACGAGCCAGTATTTATCTGATGTGAAACTGGTTTCTCACAGTTTGATGTGACTGTCTCTTGTGTTGTAGGCATGGATGGTGCTCAGACCCTGCAGGGTGGAGGTGGTGAGAGAGATGCATGGAGAGCGACTGATATTCTCCATCTTCTTCATCTGACGTATGCTCCTCTGGAATATACTGCCGAAAAATCAAAAGCAATCGTCAAAGAACAAGTCTTCCAAATAGGACGGTCTTCAGGGTGACTGGTTTGGTCATGTTTGCACCAAACTGGTTTGAACTCACAAGAGAATGAGGGTGAACAAAGCTCCCATTACAATCACAGCCACCAGCATGGCAGGGAAGACCGATGCGATGATGATGATGGTGAATGTCACAAGCAGGCAAAACTGCAAGAAAGGGTCCATGTGGAGAGGAAGCACAGAGTCCAACTCCTCCTGATCTTTAGCAAAGCGGTTGAGGATACGACCAGTTGGTGTCGTGTCAAAGAAACTCATCGGACTGCCAATAACCTGTAAAAGAAAGAAACCGTGACAACCAGCTGTTCAATAGAAGCTGCTGCATTCATGGTGTCGAGCTTCAGATGTGCCGCGCTACCTTCTTAAACATGGAGTCATGGAGTTTGCAGGAAGCTCTTAAAGTGACATGAGTGTAATAGAAGCATTTAATCACAGCCAGCACCACCATGACGATCACCATCACTCCATAAATCATCTGGTAGAAGTGCAGACGTGGATTTTTTGAGACGTCTCCCTGGTTTGAAGTTGTGTTGGACTGCAAAGAGAGAAAACTTACAATGTTAGAAAGTCATTGTTGGTTAGAAATCTAATTAATATAAAAGTTACTGTGAACGGCACCATCATCCAGTCCACTGTATTTAATTTTTTTCTAAAAGTTTTAACGTGTTAAAGAAAGGAAGAACAGATGTGACTCTCACCCCATCACCCTGTCCCAGCCAGTAGCTCAGCCACCAGTTGCTAAAGGCCGTGGATCCGATCATGAAGACTATAATCAGGATGGTGAGGAAGGTCATGATGTAACCTGCAGCAACACAGTTACTTATTTTAACCAACTGGGTGGGACATACTGGAATTGCCTTACTGCTTAGAGTCATGCAGATGAATGAGGGTGTGTGTGTTGTGTCGGACCTCCAGCTGCTTGGCAGTACTGGTGGTACACTCTCCAGGAGACGGATCCCTCTGAGGAGGACTCCTGGCTGACCAGCTGATCACCAGTCTTCACAGCTGTTTAACAGGAAGAAAAAGATTTTACACCAGTTAATGTCCTGTCTTTTACTGAAGGTATTGTGATCTAGATGTTTTACGTTCAGTGCTTGTTAGCTTGTTGTGTCACCGTTTCTTCCCACCAGAGGTCCCCAGTGACCGCCTCATGACCCTTCTGCCTGCAACTACGACCTCACCTGTTCCCATAACTGCCTGAGTCACATGCTAAGTTTTTCAGAAATGATGATGCACGGTGACTCGGGACTTTTTAGAGAGTAGAGTTAAGTAGATCTCACAGTTTGGCCAAAATATGACTCAGGGAAATATGCTACCAGCCTAAAGAGTCAGTTCTACATCATTCAAATACAGCTGTGCTCATATTTATTCATACCCTTTCATTAAAGAAGGAAATAAACAGCTGCCTGTAAAATAAGCTGAAATTGACTAAAGTAATAATAAATAAAAATTTTATGAAAATCATTACATTATTTTCTAATTCTGGTTCAATAGAAATATTTTTTCAAAAAGCAAACAAAAAAGATAATTTATGACATATTACATCACTCAGAAACTAATATTTAATTGAACAATGCTTTAATGTTTCCGCTCCAGTCAGGTGTTTTCTGTTCCTCTCAGTCAGATTTCTGCACCTGTTGACAGGTATTTTGTCCCACTGTTCAACAGAAAAGTGCTCTAATTTGTCCAGGACCAATTTTTTTTTTTTTTTCTTTCTTCAACTCAGTTAAATGAAAAAACAGTGTCTTATATTACTAAATTATATTCTTGCAAATTTTTAGTTATTGTTCCTTTTTTAAGTCTCCAGTTATTTGAGTGACTGTTGTAAATTCAGCCTTTTCTTTAATGAAAGGGGCTGAATACATATAAGCACAACAGTATATTTTATTGTAATAAGAGATGTTCAGGTTCCTGTAGAGGTGTCTGGCTTTGTTTTTATAATCTTTCTTCTTAATAATCTTGTCAGCTCCCTCTTTAAGTCTAAACGTGTTCAAATTTTGTTCATGCCTGATAAACCTGGAGTTCACTTTCTGCTGGTTTTACTAAAGACTGCATCTTTAAAGTCGTAGATGAGTTCATGTCAGCTCAGAGGAGTTTCTACTGCAATTTTTCACTTATTTTCATGTTTTTTTTTCTTGTGGAAAATATTTCCAAATGAAGGAGAAATCCCAAACAACTGAGGATTCGAAGAAAGCTAATAGAAATGCTGTATATCATTCAGCCTTCAGGGAAAAATATGCATTACACACCCACAATCAGCTCCATTTAAACATGTTGAAGGGTCAAAGTAACTATTTTCTGACTAATAACTAATGAAGGCGTGAGCAGAGTTAAATGTTGATCATGATAATAATTTAACAGAATATAAAAACAAAAGCAGACACTTAATAAAAGAAAACAGGCCTTCTTGTTGTCACTTGTGGGTCTCTGCTTCCTGACTTCTACTCCTGTGTGACATGTGGACACAACTCTTATAAACACTCACATTTCTGGTCTGCCGTCGCACCATCATTACTTTCATCTGTCATGTCAAACGCTGAAAGGAGAAATAAATGTTATTTTGCTGATTACATCTTCACAAATATGTCCCGTTTAATGCACATTATATGGCATCAAGTCTTCTAGTCTTCATTTTAAAGATAAAACACAAGCTTTCACACACCCACATATGTAACATAACAATTTAAAACATACACCTGATCAAATATGGCTTGCATGTGCAGGTTTTTTTTATTTGTTTTTGGCCCATATTTGGCCTTTTCCTCAGCGTCGACCTCATGAGAGTGTGGCTGCCAAAACTCGGCCACATGACCATGTGGCCCACTTGGCCCACTTGGCCCATTTGGCCCACACAACACTTGCCAATGCCGTAACTGAGCTATGACATCCTAGAGGAGCCTACAGGGGGCATCTCAACCTCACCTCTAATCACCTGCTGAGTTTTCTTGGTCCTGGTTCACCCTTTCCTGCATCATTTGGCTCGGTCTCCTAACTAGCCTCTCTCATTCACTTTCCCTCACCCATCCAACGTTTTCTTCCTCATCCATCCCTCCACAAGCTGTCATCCTCTGCATCCATCATCCCTTACCCCACATCAAGTCTTTCTTGTCATTTCTTATGATGTCTGTCTGTTTCTCTTGTTCAGGTACCATCTGAAAGGGGTTATAACAACCTGAAAACCTGAGTTAACCCCCACCATGACAATCCCCCTTCTCCCAGCCCTCAATTACGAGACACCCTGGATCAACCAATCAGAGGACTTCAGCTCAGTAAACATGTAATGGATTACTGTGGTGCAGTTCTTGCTGCTAAAATAAGCAGAAAAAGTCTGAATCCTCTCATGTCAGTTCACAGCAGTATCATAAAGCTGTTGTTGCTGTTTGCATTAGTTTACAGTTCTCTATACATTTCATAGAGAACTGTGACATGAGCACGAGCAAGATTAATCCAACAATATCTCTGTTATTGATCAAAACTACTTTTTTTTGCTTTTTTTTTTATCAAGTTTGACCCTGAGCTCTGTCATTAGCTGCAGCGTTCAGTCATTTTCCGTGCTTTTCTACTGCGAAGCATGAAAGGTTATCCCATAAAACAAATGTTTTTCTTCCGTGTTTTCATACCGGGGTTAACTATCCCACTGTCGGCACGCTCCCTGAACTCATCGTCTTTCAGCTGGGCGGCATCTTGGGACAACACCTCCTCCTCTTCTTTCTGAGTCTGACAATGAAGAGAATCAGGAAAACAGTGTCACAGTTCAGTCTGCTTAAAATAACCTAGTTTATAGGACACTCTGTCCCTTGTTTTACTGCTGACTTCTCTGTTTATTGTGTTGGAGCTTGTAAAACAATAAAGACAAAGTCAGACAGCTTTACAGATGGAGTTGAATAAGAAGAAGACGGTGTGAGAAGCAGAGCTGCAGCTCATGTTGAGCCAGTCTTACTTTGGATTGTTCCATCTGGTAGTTGCTGATGAGCTGAGCATAGCGTCCACTGGCTCTCATCAGCGTCCGGTGATTTCCAGCTTCCCGGACCTCCCCGTCCTCCAGCACCAGGATGTCATCGCAAAATTCCAAGTACTAAAGACCGAAGAAAGGACACACATGTAAACAAAAGCAGCTCAGCTCTGCAAAACGATCCCTACAGACCAGTCTGAATAGGAGTTGCATCTACTGGCACATTTAGGGCTCCTTTCTGATCCTTATCTGGTAGACATTTGCAATACTTTCCACCATTCATGATCACCACAGCACCATGTGACGCGTCAAGTAGCTCTCTGAGGAAGTGCTGATGCAAACTATTACGGTACATAAACCACCCAGCACGATGGTTTGCAGATTGTTTTTTTTTTTTTTTTAAATAATTATTAAAATATACTAGTACAAATGGCACCACCCATTGTCTAAAGAAGAAGCAAATTCACAGACAAGCTTTGTTGTCTTTACAAAATCTAAAAAATTCAGCTTTGATCACAGCAGCATGCACAGAAAAACCTATCAGGGTAATCACCCCTCCTTTAAATGACACTTTTTAATAAACTGGGAGCTGAGGAGAGACAGTTTTCCAGTTCTGGAAGAGAAATCTGTGTCCATTTTGTTGTTATGCCAGACTGCAGCTTCTAAGCTGTCAGTGGTTGTTGTTTGAGTCTCGTCTTGTTCCATGTTCCTGCTGAAAGAACTGCTTTCCTCCCAGGCAAACATGCTGCAACGATGTATGTCCTCAATCGTCTAACATATGGGACAATGTATAGCCATGAATGGTATCTTATATCATTATTAACCTGAAAACCAATGTTAACTTCACAAACACAAACCTTTAACAGCCTGGATGTTCGTTATGATCTTAGCATGTAAAATCAGATGTCAGCTTTTCCCAAAAGCAGCTATGAACTCATGTGACCCCTGAACATGTATCAGCTGTCTTTATGGCCTCCTGAGTTAAATAGTCCTCCATTATTTCTCACGCTGTACCACCTGAGGGTTCAGAGGTCACATACTCTGGTTTCCTTACTGGTCCTTTTAATACTAATAGCCCATTTCCACTGGCACTGTTGGTCCGCTTGAAACAAACCCAGGTCTGATTCTGCGTACAGTCTGGTCTGCTTGAAGAGAGTCTGGCTGCAGACCTCCACTGTGGGGATAATTCTGCTCCACACTCAGGACACCTCCACCATCGGGCTGGAAGAAACTAGCTTTCCTTCACCCGCCCCGCCCTCACCCAACGCAACTATATGAAGTAGAAGGTTTGAAACATAGCATAAGGAAACTAAAAAGACCAAGATAAAGACAAACATTTTAAGTTGTACAGATGCGTAGAGCCATCACCAACATGGAAAAAATAGCACCTTAACACGTGATAATGTGACAGTTTTATTATAAAAACATGAAACGTACCACGTTATTTCATGTTAAGTATCACGTGATAACCTGATAAGGTCCCTTTTTTCATTTGGGTGACAGCTCTACGCTTATGTAATGTTGAATACATTAAAAACTAAACAGCAATGAGCAGAACGTCACTATGGTAACCTAAACCAAAGCCAAATATGAATAAATAAATAAATAAATAAATAACAAACTATAACTCTGCTGTCATTAGTAAAAACATAAGTAAGGATTAAACAACTCAGATCTGTGAATGACATGGTTTACATGGTGCATTAAAATCCTGTGATGTACAGATCCACGTTGTTTAATCTGCTTATACCATGTAAAGTGATGTTTTTTGTTTTTGTTTGTTTTTTCTTGTATGAGTTTTTTTTTTTCCCACAAAACTTAATAGTTGTTTCCCTTTTGGCTTGTCCCTCGAAAGGCATCGTCACAGCGATTCATCGCACAGTTGAACTTTGAGCTCATGTTTTACACCCTCCAACCCTCTGCATTAATTCTGGCTTGGGACCCCCCCCCCCACCCCCCACCCTAAAAAAAATCATTCCCCCGTCAGGCCTGCAGCAGCATACGGGGGTTAGGACTTGAACCACAGTTCATGCTAAACTATAGGAACTATTTTATGTTGGTATCAATGTACTTTTTATGTTGAAGTTGGGAGATTGATTCCAGGCTTTCCCTGACTATGTGCTGAAGTGTCCTTGGGCAAGGCACTAAACCCCAAGCTGCCCCCTGATGTGCCTATCGGGTGTGTATGTAAGTCACTTTGGATAAAAGTGTCTGCAAAATGACTGTAGAATAGAATAGAATAGAATAGAATAGAATAGAATAGAATAGAATAGAATAGAATAAACAATTGTTTTTAAAGCTAGCTGATCTGAACCCATTGATTAAGATGTCGCTATGGTAACGCCCATAACAGAGTCATTTAACTTGCCGAACTACGTGTTTAAATAAACAAAAACAATGCAGCCATTTGGCGTTAAAATTCTCACTGACCGTAGTATTAACTAACTAAAAATAACATTCAGATAGAGTCTTACTGCTCCACCACGCGTATTCAGTGGAGGTGTCATACAAAGTTATCAAAATTTTACACATTTGGGCCGAATTTATATTGTTCATTTCTTATATTTATTTGCCTCTTCCTGCTAAACAGCCAAGAATGAGAAAATTGTTGTTGGAAAAAGCTGCGAACAAGAAAAGCATTCAGAGAGCGCAAACCTTCGCAACGGCATTCAAATAATTCCTGGATCCAAACGGTGATCCGGATCACCACCAAAACAAGTCAGTTCTTTCTTTTCACATTTCCAACAACTCCTGAAAATTTTATTAAAATCTGTCCTTAACTTTGAGTTATCTTAAACACAAACAGATAAACGCCGGTAAAAATATGACCTCCTTGGTGGAGGTAAGAAAAAAGCCTCAGATCATGGAATGAGCAAGGGGGGAACATGGCGCCACTTTCACATCTTGCAAGCTCCCCAACATCCCCTACCCCAGCTTTACATAAAGTTGCACATGAATCTACAAGTTACAACTCTAAGTTTTTATAGCATTTAAGAGTATTTCCCAACGGTTCTTGGAGTGAAAGAAGTAAGTTTAATTTATATAGCACATTTAAGCACAGTAAATACTGACTAAAGTGCCTTACAGAGTTAAAAATACCATAAAAGAAAAATAAAAACAGGCAAACACAACAACTAAAAAGGGAAAACACATACTCAAATGAACCCTATTGACAGACATGTAGTTAATATGTGGAGAAGTCCAGGGAGTAAAGGTTAGGTATCATAAATATTGTTGAAACATCTGAGGGTTTCTTAACAACAAGAAGAAAAACTGAATATATTTTTACCTAAACTAAAGTCATGTCAGTGGACTTTACCTGCAGCTGGTGTGTAACAAGTATGACAGATTTTCCTTGGAGCTCCTTCTTTATACATTCTTCAAAAATGTGTTTTCCCACATGAGCATCGACGGCAGACAGCGGATCATCGAGGAGGAAGATGTCCTTGTTGGAGTAGACGGCTCTGGCCAGGCTGATCCTCTGCTTCTGTCCCCCAGACAGATTCAGGCCCCGCTCTCCGATCTGACACCAAAACAGCAAAAACTTACTTTAAGTTCAGGACTTCACATTTACTAAAATGTTATTTACTATAATTTAATTTCATCCATTGGTTCTCTTTTGTTTTCTTTTTTAAAGCTTTTTTAAAACTGTGTTTGTTTGTAAATCATATTTAAGTATCTTGTAAGTGCTCTATATATAAAATGTTTTATTGTTATTTAATATCAAAGCAGAAATATAAAAAATGACAATAAATTCCACCCAATTAACCAACAAAAATGAATACCACATTTTTTACATGCAATAGTTTACTCCTACAGACAAGTACAGAGACATTTTGTCTCAATCTTATTTCACCTTTTATTTAGTTTATTTTATCTATTTTATAGACATTTATCAAATATATTGTTATGTTTATACTATTCTGTAATAATTGACTACATATTGTTTCTTGTCCTGTTTATCACAGAGGTAAAGTTGGTAAATATGTTACTGTATATGAACTTTTAGACTATATTGTTTACTCTTCAGTGAGTGGCAGTGTGTTGGGTGACTCTCGTGTCCATTGAAGTGGTAAAATTTTAAAATATACCATAATCAATTATGAATATAGTAGAAAATAGTGTTTCAATAGGTGACACAATGCATCAGAAGGTTAATGCAACTAAGTGTCTTTTTATTTTAAGTGCAATTTCTGAATCAGATTCTTGCCTTTCTGTCACTGAACAACTTATTTTCTGTAATTTGTTATAACTGTAAGTGAACAGCTCTGTCATTTATTTGTTACAGATTAACATGAGTTTATTGTCATCTGGGTGTCATTCGGTCGTGTTGAAAAGTAACTGATTCTGTTAAAGAAGCAGCATATTAATCAAACTGTTCGGGAACTGCACTGAATAAATAACAGGTCTGATGAGTCAGCTTAATAAGAAAAATAACAACTTTGTTAACCAGGAATAAAAATGAGTCAACTTGCAGGAGCACAGGCTTTGACCTGCACAAGCGCTCTCATTCAGCAAACAAACACACATGAAGGCCAGCGGGGTCTGGGGATCCGTCAACCCGATAGACCTCTGGTTTTAACTTTGCAGTTACACTCAGTCGTTGTTTGGTAACTTTAGGGAACAAAATGCTGTAATTAGATCCAGGCAACAAAACCGTGTCCTGAAGGTTCGGAAATCTCATGATTCTGAACCATAAAGGCTCCTGATGGGTGCTTCCAGACCTGTTGCCATTCACATTTCTCACAGAGTTTCTGCTTCTGAGCTGAAGCAGGTTCTTTACAGACTGGTATGCACAGAAGCAGAAGGTTTCATTTGATTCTCTTTGACAGATGATGCTTCTGCAAACTGAGTATCCCTACATACAGTTACCTAACAGAGCATGTTTATGATCCTCTATAAGAAATATAGGACTTACCTCAGTTTGATCACCGTATGGGAGTATTTTCAGGTCAGCTCTGAGACTGCAGACATCCAAAACTCTGTCATATCTGCAGAGTAGCATGACAGCAAAAAATATCCTTTTTTTTTAAAAACTTGACAACAGCATTGAGTCATTTCACACAACTTAATAGATCTGTTCACTTGCTTGTTATACAAACAGTTAAATCAGCCAATGACATGGCAGCAGCTGAATACATTTAGTCATGTAGACATGACGGACAACAGTCTAAGAGAAAGAAAATATGCAGGGAGCTGCAGTTTTCTGGATAAATACATCCTGCTTGGTAAGAAGGTAACAGAAAGTTAAACAACCAGCTGAAATAGCCAGAATAGCATCTCTGAACACACCACACATCCAACCTTAAAGCAGATGTGAAAATCTTCCAATCTAATATTACTGCATGCAGCAATAATAATAAATGATACTGCTTTGACTCAAGGACGCAGGTTTATATTTAAATGACTATAATCATATTGTTTCCATATACAACATGTAGTTTTGCTCTGGTAGACGGTGGCTGGTGGTTTATGAGACGCCACATCATGTGATGGTAACTCCCTCTCCATGAAGTCTGTGTGCTGTGTGCAGATCAGCAGTCGGTGTTTCGCCATCTCTGGCAGCATGAGCCGGCTTTGCGATGATAAAGCTGTCAGATAACGGAGACGACCTCTGCTCGTGTTTGACTAACTTGCCAGATGAGACTTCACAGAGATACGAGGAACTTTCTCCCAGTTAAACTCCCAGTTAAACCTTTTTCAGGTGAGATAACCTTCAAAGCCGCATGTGTAAAAAAAACAAAAAAAAAAAAAAACATCTAAGCCTTGTTTTATAGTCTGTGCAGGTCAGAGGTGACAGATGAGCGGCGTGACGTATGTGGCGGCAGGAATCTGAGTGTGTAAATACTTGGCCTGATCCAGAGGTTCCCCCATCAGGATATTCTCTTGAACAGTTCCGTGGAAAATCCAGGCCTGTTGGGAAACGTAGGCGAACGTCCCATCAACGGTGAGGGAGCCCTGAAGAAGGTGCATCTAAAAGGCAAAAATAACACGAGATGAGAAACTTCTTTTATTAGATATAAAGAAAACAACCAATAAAAGTATTTTAGGACTTGAAAAGACAGGAAATATGTGATTAGGATTAAAGCAAAAGCAACCTGTTCCAAAATGCTGGAGATCAGTGATGTCTTCCCACTCCCGACGTTCCCACAAACACCAAGCAGGTTCCCCTGCAGGACATCACACACTCATCATTAGTTCGTGTTAAACAGAGTCCAGGAAACCTGATTAATCTTCATCAGAGGAGCAACGCGCCTTCGGCAGGGTGAAGGAGATGTTTCTCAGGGTTGGGAGGGTGTTTGTCTTTCCATTCTGGGATATCTCATCTGTTTTCTGCTCCTTTCCCCCATTAACCTGGCTGGCTGGCTGGAGCGGCGGGCTGCTTGGTTTGCTCCAGGAAAGCGTGGCGTTCTTCATCACTATGGCTGAGCTGCCGTCTTTCTTTTGGATCAGATACGGCTCTGGATTCTGGATCAGCAATATTTTCTGAAACAGACATATGTTGAGTTCATTAGGTATTTTGTTTTATTAAATTTTATTTGATCTTTTTAAAATAAGTTTGTTTTATTTTATTTTTCAAAATTTAATTTAATTTAATTTAACAATCTGTGGTGGACTGGCGAGCTGTACAGGGTGTACCCCGCCTTTCGCCCAAAGACTGCTGGGATAGGCTCCAGCTTCCCCGTGACCCTTCATTGAACAAGTGGTTAGGATAATGAATAAATGAAAGAATTTAATAATTAAAGATATACTAATTAAATAAATTATCAATATTTAAAAATATAAAATATTCATAATTATTGAAGATTAATTCAAATATCAAAACATATAGAGGAAATTAAGTTGATGTAAGCTGAAAGTGTTTGGTGTTTTTAGGTGTCAGCATGGACTCTGTTTCTGTTGCTAACTAAAATCTTACCTCCTGTTAACCCATCAGCATGTGTGTTTTAGTAAATAGAGTAAAAGTAGAAGATTCTACCCGTAATCGTGAAATGGACACGGCAGCTTCAGCCAGCGCCTTCACAGACAAAGGCATGAGAGCGAGACAAAACCTCATGGAGTTGAAGATGGCGATGGTGGTGAAGGCCTGGTGATGGAAGAGAGAAACACTCAAACAAAACATAAGAGGATGATGGAAAACACAGACAGCTGATGTGTTGAACTCTGTGAGAAATGTTCATGCAGAACTTTCTGCAACAGTTCTGCTAAACTCACTTCAGACGTGTTGAGCTGCAGTCCCAACAAAGTGTGCACCAGGAAGGTGAGGACGGTTGCCATGGTGGGGATGATGCTGGTGATGCTGGTGTTGGCATTCTGGACGTAACTCACCCACTTTATTTCTCTCTTTTCCCTTTTCCTTAAACCTGTAGGAAAGCAGATAATGGCTTATTTTACTTGAAGTAAATCTGCATCGAGATAAGAACTTTCACAGTTGCCCCTTTTTATCCTGATGAATGCCCTTTTATCACTGGTAGATATTTTGTTTTCTTCAATGTGAAACAAAACCATATGAAAGCTTTAAACCTCGAGGGCCTCACAAAATGTGCACCACTGACAAGAGGCCTTTCCAAATGTTTGCAAGCATGTGAAATATCAAAGAATTTCTGCTTAATCTTTCCTGATTTACGTAATAATCCCACCTGCTACATCCAAACTTCAACATGAATTTGAAATGTAAACGAAGGTGATGAGACATGTTAAGATAGACTCTGCTGCACCCGCTCAGAGCAGTGGGGCATGATGGCGACAGCGTGGTTGTTCAGAATTTATGACCATTTATACAAATGTCTCAGCATGCGGTGCTTAATGTGAACCTGAACAGGATGCAACACTTAGCAGATGATGTAAACCAAATGGGAATTCAGCGTTTTGAAGCAGAAAAAGAGCAGTTTTTACATTTTATTGAGAATATCAGCCTCTTTTGAAATGGGTCCAAATAACAAGTTCAATTTTTACTGTGTTGCATCATTTTGAACCAAGGGGTCTATGAGGACGCAGGGTCCACATGTCCTGGACCTTCAGCTGGCCTAGTTCAACTGAACCTAACCCGGACGTTCTTGCTAAGTGGTAACATGATGGAGATTCAGTAAGGATAGATTGAGAGACAATGCTTCACTGAGGTGGGCAGGCTGGATGCTCGGAGCTAAAGGGATCACCAGTCAGATGGCTGGGATCACATGAATTCATGCCAAACTTTATTCAATTTAAAGGTATTTTGAAAAATATTTTGCATAAATACAGGACAGTAACACTTTGAATTATGTACGTATGTATGTACGTGTATGTGTATAAATATGTGTGCATATATACATATATATATATATATATATATATATATACATATATATATATATATATATATATATATATCTATATATATATATATATATATATATATATATATATATATATATATATATATATATATATATATATATATATATATATATATGTATAAATGTATAAATGTATGTGAGTGCATGTATGTGTATACATACATGCACCTCTCCAGGTCGGGAATATGATCCAGCACCAAGTGGAGAACAAGTATCTCAGGTTTTGTTCATGAGTGAGGGAAGGATGGAGTGCCAGATTAGCAGGTGGATCGGTGCGGTGCTTGCAGTGAGGCAGACTCTGCATCAGTAAGTCGTGGTGATGAAAAAACTGAGCCAAAAGGTGAAGCTCTTCATTTACCAGTTAATTTACATTCCTACCCTCACTTGTGTTTACGAGCTGTGGGTAGTGACTGACAGAAGAGGATCGGGAATACAAACGGCTGAAATGACTTTTCTCTGAGGGGGGATTCATCCAGGAGGGGCTCAGGGCATCGAGAGGAGCCAGATGGTGAGAAGACCTGGGCATGTCCCTCTGGGAGGGACACAATTACATCTTTTGGCTGGTGAAAGTGGCTGGGAGAGGGAAGTCTGGGCTTCCCTGCTTAGGCAGCTGCTCTGGATGGATGGATGGATGAATGATGGATGGATGGATGGATAGATGGATAGATGGATAGATGGATGGAGGGATGGATAGATGGATAGATGGATGGAGGGATGGATAGATGGATGGAGGGATGGATAGATGGATAGATGGATGGAGGGATGGATAGATGGATGGAGGGATGGATAGATGGATGGAGGGATGGATAGATGGATAGATGGATAGATTGATGGAGGGATGGATGGATGGGATGATCTATAGCTTGGCTGTACATCAATTTTTTTGTATTTTTCCAAACAAGGAATAAGGCAACACTATACTATACTATACTATACTATACTATACTATACTATACTAATATAATAATGTAATTTAATATAATATAACATAATATAAATACCATACTATACTATACTGTACTGTACTATACTATACTATACTATACTAATATAATAATGTAATTTAATATAATATAACATAATATAAATACCATACTATACTATACTATACTGTACTGTACTATACTATACTATACTATACTATACTATACTATACTATACTAATATAATAATGTAATTTAATATAACATCATATAAATACCATACCATACTATACTATACTGTACTGTACTGTACTATACTATACTATAATATACTACACTATACTATACTATACTATACTATAATATAATAATATAATAATGTAATTTAATATAATATAACATAATATAAATACTATACTATACTATACTATACTATACTATATGATATGATATGATGATATGATAATGTAATGTAATATAAAATAATACAATATACTATAATATAATGTACTATTACAGAATAGAATAGAATAGAATCTAATTTAAAGTAATGTAATATAATATAATGTTTTGGAGGATGTGACCCTGTAAAGCTGTCTTGGCATATTTTTTATTCACACTGTGATGGTGACAGAAGCCTGTTACTGATCCATAAAGCTGATGCAGGTGCATTAAAGCTGGGAAACAACTATAACCTGCAGCGTATAGCACTAAAGTCCAGGTGTTTGTTGTGGGAGAAAACTTGTTTAATTCAGTACAGGCATCCCCAGCCTTTGTCCTCGAGGACCGGCGTCCTGCAGGTTTTCCAAGTGTTCCTGCTGGAACACACCTGAGTCAGACTCGGACAAGTTCTGCACATGTCTGCTAGATACACATTGATTTAAATCAGGTGTTGTGTAGCAGGGACACATGGAAGACCTGCAGGACACCGGTCCTTGAGGACCAAGATTGGGGATGCCTGATCCAGTAGCAAACCACGGAGTAACTGACCTGCAATCTTCTTCTCGAAGGATTCCTCCCAGGCGTACATCTTGATCAGCTTGATGCTGTTGAGAATCTCATTCACTGTGCGAACGCGGCTGTCGGTTATCTGCATGGCTTTCGATCTGAATTTGTTGATAAGTTTGGCCAAGAAAAACTGCAGTGATAAAGGAACACAAATGCATTTCATCTAAAGTCACCTTTAGGGTTTCATCATAGATAGTAGGAAAAAGACAGTAAGCCGTAAAACAAAGTCAGGAAAAAAGGGGGAAATAAAAAGGTCAATTTAGAGATTTTATAATAGTGATACATTAATCATGATTTAAATAAGCTGGTCAGCATTCAGATTTTTTATCATGTTATGTTACTGTTATGTTGTCATCTGTACAGGACGCCAGACAAAAAGGAGCCTTTTGGACCAAACCTGATGCATTAACAACATAGACTGTATGTGAAAGATGGACGGAGCCTCCAGCGGTTAAAAGTGAAGCCTATGCTGAAGTGCATAGAACTGCAGTTCCCCCTAGTTCCACTGGGGGCTGCAAAACAGAAAGAATCCCCATAGACTCCCCTGTTAAAAAGACCAACAGCAGAAATAAACGGAACAGAACGGAGAACAGAAGAAGAGATGTTCACAGACACTCTGTCCTCCTCCTCATCCACCCCTGGTCCCCTCCAACATGACTCACCGTCTCCCTGGAGTTTGTGTGTCTTGTTTGAGTTTGTGCTTCAGTGTACGAGGTTTTTTTCTCTCTCTCTTCGGACTGCATCATCTAGTGGCGCGGCCCGGAGTTACATGACCTTTTTCCCCTCGACCCCATGATCCTAATGTATCTCTGTTCTTACCTGTTATAAGGCGGCGCCAGTGAAAAACTGGTTGCGTGGCTTAAGCTTTAGCTTGGTTCTGCATTCTTCTTTTGTCATTAATGTCACATGTCTGTATTGCTAACCTTGGACGAGCTGGCTTGAACTGTGAATTTCCCCTTTAGTATCTGATTGATTGATTTACCGTCATGACAACTGTGGGGGGAGTGAATTTTTTTTAACTCGTCCATTTAAAAGTAATTTAATCTCGAAGTTCAGCATATTTAGGGGCGTGTCCTTTTGATTGACAGGTACCCGATCTCCCGCTTCAAGTAAGAAGAACGTAAAACAACCGCGGTTTTTAGCCGGTTAACAACGTGACTAAACTTTAGCCCGTTTACCCCCATTAGCTGGTTAGCTCCTGTTATCTAGCAACAGAAAGCTCGGAGTTATCTAGATGTCAATCATCCACCATGATGCTCACAGCCCCCCTCTCAGCTCCACCTCTTTGCCCATATCTATATTTTCCAGGTGAGACGACGTGCATGCCTCTGCCAAGATGGCGGTGGTAGGAACCGCCCACCGAGCTTCAACTTAACTCTTCAGAAACCTACAGCTGACGTCACGGAGGCTCCGTCCATCTTTTTATATAGTCTATGATTTACATCTAATAACACCAGGTTATAAACTAATCAATGATAATGAAAACAATAACAAAATAATAAAATAATAAAAAACATTCTGATAAATATCAAACCTGAATGTTTTGTTGGATAATTAATTACATTTTGCATGTTTCCTTTTTAACTGGCTTAACTATAAAATGGCTGACCTGTACGGGGACGAAGATGAGGTAGGTGCAGACTCCCGTCAGCGCCGTGTAGCCCAGGATGTAGCAGGCGTACACAATACACACGATGAAGAGGACGGGCGTGGACAGCGTGAAGCTCCCAAACAAGACCGCTTCAAACAATCTGTGTCCATCGTTGGTCAACACATTTATCATCTGGATGATGAAAGCAGAGAAGAAGAACTTCAGATAGATGCGCTGGTGGAAGAAAACATCACAACTCTGACCTTCTGAAATGAATCCAGGTTGATTTAGTTTGTTTCCTACCTCTCCCATTGAAAACCCGCTGTGCAGCCGCAGAGAGATGGCTTTCTGAAAGGCCATGGAGGAGAAGGCGCCTTTCAGCCTGACTGCCGTACGCAGGTTGATCGCCCACAGCAAGGATATGAAGAAAGCTTTGCAGAACTCTGAGGTGAACAGAGCGAAGGCCAAACCAACACCATGGGTCACGGTGGACTTTTCTGGGTAATCAATATAGTTCAAGATCTCATAGACCAGGACAGCCTGAGCAGACAGAGAGGAGAGGAGGTCTGAAGGCTTCTACAGATAATCAGGGCAGCTGCAGATTGTTATTAATAATTATAATTCCACTAATTATGAAACATGGGAATGACTGTATGTAGAGAGAAAACTGTATCATAAAGACACGTGGTACATTTTACTGAAGTTCTTATGATAGTAGAGAGCTCACGTTATTAACATACAAAACTCAAAACATGGAAAAGAAGACAATACAATGGCTACAGTTACATGATATTTTTTCATTTGGAATTAATAACTCGGAATTAAATCATATGGAATTAATGTATAATCCAAAGAGTTTACATGAAAATAATAATTCCGAATGAAGGTTTACATGAAACATGTCTTCACTTTAGAGCGGCGGGTTGGGAAGGGTTCTGATTGGACAGAGGGTGCACGTGACGTATGACATATACTGGAAATAAACAAATGTGGCTCCCTGCTTTTCATCTTTTCAGTTGTAACTTGTAAAAACTACATAATAAGTACCAGTTTCTATTTTTATAATAAAGGTGAAGTAGCAGCTCAACACGAGCACACTACTTCACTTTTTGCAGCAACTAAGAAAAAGAAAGATAGACCACCGAACACAGGAGGCAAAACAACGGGCGTCATCGGGACAGAACAAGGTAACGAGCATGTGCAGAACGACCGGAACTTACCTTAAAGCGTAATGAAGGTTTACATGACAGAGGAATTAAATAGTTCGGAATTAAAATGCCAATAAACCAGCCACTTACATCAGAATTCAGTTTAATTCCGAATAGAAATTTGCATTAGGAATTAAGTGTTTACATGGTCATTTTTCATCAGTGTAAAGCGGAATTAACTTTTATTTGGAATTAAAGAGGAATTAAAACTCCCATGTAAACATAGCAATTGTGTTTCAACCAGAAGTATGGACGTGCGATGGGTCAGGTAATTTGTTTTAACCCATTACTACCCGCACCTGGCAGTAAAATGTTTACACCACCGTAACATTTACCCGACTGAAAGAAGGAAAAAAAAAACACAGGAGTGCTTCGTTGTCGCTTGTGTGCTGTGAGATATCGATGCTAACAAACAACAAAATTAAATCCAGTTTATTAGTCAGGTAAAGCTGCATGTCAAACACAACCACGAGTTTCTTCTTTACTACTTTGTATTTTCATCCTAACACATTGTTTATATGCAAGGTGTGGCTATCAGGTATGCGCTGCTGGAGGGGGATGAGGGGAGCCGGGAGAAGAAGCTTTCAAAATATAAGAAATTAACAACTCCATTTTGGTCCGAACGTTTTGATTGGTCAAAGTTTTAACAGAGTTACAGTAAACTGAGGGGTCTAACTATATTTACCTCCGCCAAGGAGGTTATGTTTTACCTGCCGTTTATCTGTTTATCTGTTTGTTTTAAGATAACTCGAAAAGATTTGGACAGATTTTCATGAAATTTTCACGAGTTGTTGGAAATGTGAAAAGTAAAAACTGATTTAATTTTGGTGGTGATCTGGATCACCAATTGGATCCAGGAATTTTTTTAAAGGATTCTTTACATTGTAAGGAAGGGCCATTGGCCATTGGCGGAGGTTTGTGCTCTCCAAGTGCTTTTCTAGTTCTTATTGTTCATGATTACAAAATGTACAGACGACTATCAGGACAAGGAACCACTTGACCCAAAGTGAAAAACTGTCTCTGAGCGAGATAACCTACCCCAGCTTAGGCAGGTTAGGAGATGTTTTCCAAGAGTATTTTTACTATAAACTGCGTAAAATCTCTTTCACACCCCGATAGCAGTCAATGCTCGGACACAAAAATAAAAAAATATCAACTGTGGAATGGACAGGACAGAAGAAACACCATCCAGTTTTTTTAATTAGCACATTCAAAAACAGTTGGATGATGATATGTCCATCAACCTCAGCTGCCATGTGTCCCTCCCCCCTCAACCTGTCTACACATGCCCCTCTTCCTGCACAAATCACACATTCACAGGGGCCTGGAGCTCTTGTGAAGGCAACACCTTTATGTGTTGCCTTTACAAATGTGAGACTTTTCACAAATAAGGAGAATAAAGTTATTACCCATTTGCTTAAAACTCAGCTTCTCTTGAAAATATGAATTTTTAATGAATTAAAAAGTTCATTTAGGTGTTGACAGAGAGTGTCAAGTAGACAAAAAAAAAAAAAAAAACAAACCACAATATGGAAAAATGCTCCCAGGGTCAGAGAATCACAGGAACCTCCAGGGACCAAGGTGTCAAGGTTATTTCTTTTAAAACTTTAAAGCTCGACCCAATAAAAGATGGCGAGAAGATTTTATTTCATTGCATTCCTCAAAATCAATTTAATTTAAATGGATTTTAGTGGACAATTAATAGACAGACACATTAATATTGTAAAGTCAAGACATAGTAATGTCTGGAAAACACATTTAAAAGCATTGACACAATCAAACAGTTAACATATGTTAGTGCTGGTTATGTTTTTGTACTGGGGAGGGGCCAGCAGCCCTTGCTGCTCATTGATAAGAGCACATGATACGTGCTTGTCTCCCTGAAGGCAGAGTATGTAAGATAATCAATGTTTTCAATATAAATTACCTTAAATGACTAAAATAATAATTAGAGAGTTTGTTAAACATGTAGGTTTCGGTCCACATATAAATTGGTCTTATATGATGTTTTATTAAATGACAAAGTTAATGATCTTTCTTCAACTTTGTAATGAGTTACCCTGAGGATCCGTAATTCAGCCACACACAGGGAGTTCTGGACAAATGACCAGTTTGTTGGTGGAGGAGTATGAACAGAAGATCAGTCCAGGGGAGTGGTCTGCAGAAGAAACCAGGCAACAGCTGGGAGGTAAACAGGATGGCAAAATACTCATCCAGGCAAAGACAAGGCTCAGAGATCCAAAGACAGGCAGGGTCGGTAACCAGAAGATCCGAAAGGTAGCGGTATCCGTCGAGGGCAAGGCAAGGAGGGTAATCCAGGGGCATGAAGCAGAGGGTCGGCAACTGAGGAACAATCCGTAGAACGCTGGAACAAAACTAGACATAGGTCTGATTATTATCTGGCAGAAAAGGAGGGATTGGAGGGAGCTTAAGTAGGCAGTGAGAGAAAAGGAAACCAGGTGAACTGAATGAGGTAGCAGAGGCAATTAGGAAGCCAGCAGGTGGATCGAGTAATCAATGATGAGCGCCAGGAGATCAGGGTGGCAAAAACATGACAGTACCCCCCCCCCTCAAGGTCCGGCACCAGACGGACCACCAGGCATGTCAGAATGGCGGAGATGAAAATCCCGAACAAGGGACCCATCCAAAACAAAACGAGCAGGAACCCAAGAGCGCTCCTCCGGCCCATAACCCTCCCAGTCAACCAGGTACTGCAACCCACGGCCCCGCCGCCGGGAGCGGAGTAGACGACGAACAGTGTAGGCAGGCCCCCCATCAATGAACCGGGCGGGAGGAGGGGGCCCGGAGGGGGGTGCAAACTGGGAAGAGAACACAGGTTTGATACGGGAGACATGGAAAGTGGGGCAAACCCGCAGGGTCCTAGGCAGTCGAAGACGTACAGCCATGGGGTTAACCACCCTGGTTATAGGGAAAGGGCCAATGAAGCGAGGGGCCAACTTGCGATTCTCAACCCGAAGGGGAAGGTCCTTGGTTGACAACCACACCTCCTGCCCCACTTGATACTCCGGTGCAGCAATCCGCCGACGATTAGCAGCCCGAGAATACACTGCAGACGTCTTCAACAGGGCACAACGAGCCCTCCGCCATACACGCTGACATCTCAGTGCTGCTGAGTGAGCCGAGGGGACTGTGATGGCAATCTCCTGTAGATCAAAGACTGGTGGCTGGTATCCATACACAGTGTAGAACGGAGAGAGCCCTGTGGAGCTGGAGGGGAGCGAGTTAAGGGAATATTCCACCCAAGGAATGTTCTGCGACCACATTGAGGGATCCCGTTCACACAACATACGTAGCTTAGTCTCCACCTCCTGGTTGACCCGCTCCGTCTGTGGATGATACCCAGAGGAGAGACTCACTTGGATCCCAAGAAGGTTGCAAAACTCCTTCCAAAATCGAGAAACAAATTGGGGACCTCTGTCAGAGACGATGTCATCCGGAAGTCCATGTAAACGAAATACCTCCCTGGCAAGGATCTCCCCTAATTCCTTAGAGGACGGCAACTTGGCAAGAGGAACCAAATGAGTCATTTTGGAGAAACGGTCAACTATGGTAAGTAGTACTGAATGATTCTTGGAGTTGGGCAGACCTGTGATGAAATCCATTGACAAATGAGACCAAGGACGACGTGGAATTGGGAGCGGACGCAGAAAACCAGCTGGCGGTCGAGAAGACTTAGCTTGGGAACAGACACGGCAAGCAGCGATGAATTCCTTGACGTCCTGGACCAAGGTCTCCCACCAGAAGCGACTCTGTACTACTGACAGAGTCTTGGTCACACCTGGGTGACAAAATAAACGAGAACTGTGACAACATGACAGTACTCTGGGACAAGGTGCACTGGAACAAAGAGGCGACCCTGGGGACAGTTCTCAGGAATCTGGTGTTGTTGTTGGGCCTCCCTTATCTCTCTCTCCAAACCGAGTCTGACGACCCCCAGCCGGACAGAATGGGGAAGGATGTAGTCATTCTGACCCTCGGACTGTCCCTCCTCTGGAACCTCATGAAGCTTTGAGAGAGAATCCGGCTTGGTGTTCTTAGTTCCTGGTCTGTAGGATAGGGAGAAGTTGAATCTGCTGAAGAACAGGGACCATCTAGCCTGTCTGGGATTGAGTCTCTTAGCCGATCGTAGGTACTCAAGGTTCTTATGATCCGTCCACACAATGAATGGGTGCTTAGCCCCCTCCAGCCAGTGCCTCCACTCCTCGAGTGCCAGTTTAACGGCCAGGAGCTCGCGATCTCCCACATCATAATTCCTCTCGGCTGTGGAGAGACCTCTTGAAAAGAAGGCACATGGATGAGTCTTGCCATCAGAAAACCTTTGACTTAGAATAGCCCCCACTCCTGCGTCAGAGGCATCCACTTCAACAATAAACTGCCGATCAGAATCCGGTGCGTGGAGGACAGGTGCCGAGGTGAACAAGTCCTTTAAGCGAGAGAAGGCACGGTCCGCCGCTGTGTTCCAAATAAACCTGTTCTTAGATGAAGTAAGAGCATGCAAAGGTGAGGCGATGGAACTGTAATTTCTTATGAACCTCCGATAGAAATTGGCAAAGCCTAGGAATCTCTGAAGTTGCTTACGAGACTGGGGAACCGGCCATTCCTTCACCGCTGAAACTTTGCTGAGATCCATGGACAGTCTGTTGGGCGAGATGACATAGCCCAGAAACGATATAGAACTTCGATGGAACTCACACTTCTCTGCTTTTACAAAAAGGTTATTCTGTAAAAGACGGAGAAGGACAGTGCGGACATGGCTCTGGTGCGTGGGGAGGTCTTTGGAAAAAATCAAAATGTCATCAAGATAAACAAAAACATATAGTCCAACCATATCTCTGAGAACATCATTAATTAGGGACTGAAAAACTGCAGGAGCATTAGTTAGGCCAAAAGGCATGACAAGGTACTCGTAGTGCCCTGTGGGTGTATTAAATGCAGTCTTCCACTCATCTCCCTCTTTGATGCGGATGAGGTGATAGGCATTTCTGAGATCCAGCTTGGTGAAGATGGTGGCACCTTGAATGAGATCAAAAGCAGTGTTCATAAGGGGAAGAGGATAACGGTTCTTTATAGTTATGTCATTTAGTCCTCTGTAATCAATGCATGGTCTTAGAGTTCCATCCTTCTTTCCTACAAAAAAAAAAAAAAAAACCCTGCAGCAGCAGGAGATGAAGAGGGGCGTATTATTCCAGTCTTAAGTGCCCCTTCAATGTACTCCTTCATGGCATGAGTCTCAGGTCCTGACAAGGAGTATAAACGGCCCTTGGGAGGGAAGGTACCGGGTAAAAGATCAATGGAGCAGTCATAGGGACGATGTGGAGGAAGAGAAGTTGAAGTGCTTGTTGAATACCTGCTTGAGGTCGTGATACTCAGGAGGAACCTTAGAAAGATCTGGGTAGGTCTCCTGACGAACTGGTTCAGCGGAGGGTGAATTAGCCGTTAGAAGACATGTGGAATAACAAGAGGATGACCAGCTCAGGACCTCACTTGTCCTCCAATCAATGTGCGGATTGTGGTGAAGCAGCCATGAAGCACCAAGAATAATGGGTAGCTCAGGGGAATGGATGACAAGGAAGGATACCATCTCCTGGTAATTTCCTCCAACAATGAACGAGAGGCGCAGTCTCTTCCGTGATCTGGTGCAGCACGTGACCATCAAGTGCAAATACTTTCTGCTTCTTAGAGGTGGGTAGTAATGGAATGTTAAGAGATCTTGCCAAGCCCGCATCAATGAATTCCGTATCAGCCCCAGAATCGATACATGCCATAACCTGCTCAGGAAGACCATTTATAAGGAGTTGTGCCTGTAACGAGACTAAAGAGGATTTCACCAACTTCTGACTCAGTAGGAACCTCCTCTCTCCTACTGAGTCCGGTCTTTTAATGGACACCGGTGAACCAGGTGCCCGCTCTCTCCGCAATAGAAGCACAATCCCTCCTTTGAACGTCGTGCCCTCTCTTGTGGTGTCAGGCAGGTCCGTCCAATCTGCATGGGAACCACAGGGTCCCCTACTGGAGCTGGAAATACAGGAGATTGTGCCAGGGGATTACATTGTGACACGGGCCTTAATGTAGTGCGAAGGCTGTTAGAGGTTCGGCTCCTCTCCACTCTGCGTTCGTGAAGCCTCTGATCGATCCTGGAGGAGAGCATCTCCAGCTGGTTCAGACATCTCGGAGCTTCCCGGGTAGCCAGTTTGTCCTTAATCTCCTCATTAAGTCCTTGATAGAAAGCGTCACATAACGCCTCATCATTCCAGCGGCTTTCTGCTGAGAGTGTATGAAAATCTATTATATAGTCAGTAACCCGCCTCTTGCCTTGCTTTAGGGCTAACAGACCCCGGGCAGCCTCTCTCTCTCAGGTGGAACTGGGTCAAAGACTCTGATGAGCTCCCTTGTGAAGTCCTTGTAATTATAGCAGATGAGCGAGTCTCTCTGCCATTCAGCCGTTCCCCACAGCTTGGCTTTCCCTGAAAAAAGTGAAATCATATAGGCAATCCTAGCCCGTTCTGACGGGAAGGAAGAGGGCTGCAATTCAAAATGGATCTCACACTGGGTAATGAAGGGCCGACACTGACTCCGCTCACCTGAAAATACCTCTGGAGGAGTCAGACATGGTTCATGGCGAGGTGAGACTTGGCAAAGAGACGATGATCCAGTAGCTTGGACAGAGGCACCTTCCAGTGGAGCTGCAACTGAGGAGAGGTTAGATAACATAGTCATCATGTCCTGCATACTTGATTCCAGTTTGGTGATGGACTTCTCAACACATGAGCGCCACTCCTGTGTGGACGATGGATCCATGTTGGCCAGATAATACTGTAATGAGTTACCCTGAGGATCCGTAATTCAGCCACACACAGGGAGTTCTGGACAAATGACCAGTTTGTTGGTGGAGGAGTATGAACAGAAGATCAGTCCAGGGGAGTGGTCTGCAGAAGAAACCAGGCAACAGCTGGGAGGTAAACAGGATGGCAAAATACTCATCCAGGCAAAGACAAGGCTCAGAGATCCAAAGACAGGCAGGGTCGGTAACCAGAAGATCCGAAAGGTAGCGGTATCCGTCGAGGGCAAGGCAAGGAGGGTAATCCAGGGGCATGAAGCAGAGGGTCGGCAACTGAGGAACAATCCGTAGAACGCTGGAACAAAACTAGACATAGGTCTGATTATTATCTGGCAGAAAAGGAGGGATTGGAGGGAGCTTAAGTAGGCAGTGAGAGAAAAGGAAACCAGGTGAACTGAATGAGGTAGCAGAGGCAATTAGGAAGCCAGCAGGTGGATCGAGTAATCAATGATGAGCGCCAGGAGATCAGGGTGGCAAAAACATGACAAACTTTTGGGTTTCGTAAAGCTTGTAGTACCTTTTTCCACCATATAATTTCATTTCAACTTTTTTTATTCTCTTCTCAATTGTAGTACATTTCATGTAAAAGAAGAGAAAATCAAGGTAGGAAGAGGAATTAATCTTATTAACCCGACCCCATTCTCATTTCAAAGTAAACCACCTGGATCGCCTCATCTACAGTGAACACTAAGAACAAAACACAGGCAGATACTTCTTGTTTCTGCAGAAAAATACTTCTTTTTTTTAACCCTTTTAAGAATTCTTTTTATACATTTTTAGTGTGTACTATATAAATTGAGAAGGATTTGAACAACTTTTAAAATCACTTTTAAGTGCGTTCCATTGTTTTACACCAACCACTGAGATTTGTTTGAGTGTAGTTTTTGCTAAAGGGTGTTTAAAATAACAATTTCGTCAATTTGTTTCATCATTTACAATAAAACAACTTTGTAGTCCCTGTGGCAACAAGAAATGGTTAGTTGCATAATTATTAATGTTTTCAACGCAACCAAGTCTTGCAATTTTAGCAGTCCCGACTTCCAAAACGATCCTGCTGTGTGCTCTTTAGGAGCAGTTTTATTGATTATTCTTATTGTCCTACATAAGTCTAAGCCGATTCTATTGCAAAGCGACGCTCATCAACGGATCAGAAGCTGCCTTTACCGAGAGGAGGATGGTGGATGGGGAAAAATTCATCATGTTTTGCTAGCCACTTTTTTCCATGAAGGTGGTCTGAAAATTCGCTAAATATTGTGCCAAAGTAGGTAAGCAGGCGACGCCGTAATAGCTGAGCTCTGACACGTGTGACAGTGTAATCTGTACCAGGAAATCATGCGCTGACAAACGTTCTGCGTTGTTTGGAAAGCAAACTACAATTAAAGTCATTTGTTTTGCTTCTTTGACTTTTATAAACCTGTTAATTTTTTTGTAACTAATTATTCATAATGTATGCGTTGAAGTTTTACCCCTAATTTTTAAGGTTTGTTACCATGTGATATGTGGTTGTAGCACAAACAGTAACCACCACAGGCAGAAGACAAGCATCGATTGTGTTCAACAGGGTTTTGAGCAAAGCCGGAGTGTATAATCCAGGTGCCATGAAGTAAAAGTCCTGTCCAGCAGCTTCTCCAACCAGTCACTAAACAATCTGATTTTAGTTAACTCAGCTCCACTGGGAGGTAGATGAGCCTGTTAGTAAAAACATCTGTTCTAAATGCATCATTATATCTGAAAACATGACTTTATGGCCCCTGGATTATATACCTCTGCTAAAAAGTGATGCAAAAGGTCTGAGAAACTGTATACATTAAATATTATACATGCTGAACTGAAGGGTTAATTTGTAAACAGCTAACAGAGAATAGCTACGCCCCAGTGGTTTGTCGTCGTTTGGAAAAGTTTCACGTCAGTCTCGGTGAGGAAACATGATCCAAAATTTTGTTTTAAAAAGACTAAATTTAATTTTTCCTCCAAGTTCCCATAAAGCTGAAAAGCTAAAACGGGAAACTCCATTAGCATGGACAATAAATGATTTACTGTGATTGTTACATTGGGACAAACATCAGATGGGGCGGCGGCAGACGCAGCTGCTGTCATGATAGAAATGATGACTCACCGGGCCGAAAAAGGCTCCCATCATAGCCAGGATGCCGATAAAGACTGACAGAATCAGCCTGGTTCTCTGAAAGCGGAGGACCGTTCGGAGCAGCGAGGCCTTTTCCAGACCTTTCTTCTCCACTTCTTCTTCCCAGAGTCTCTGCAGCCTGCAGAAACAGTGAGGGGGGGTTCATTTCCACAGGTCTGACTTCCAGCTGTTTATTTATCTGCAGAAAGACTCTCAGACCTTTCTCCACTGGTGTCTGCCACGTCATGCGGAGACAGGCTAAGAGAGGACAAGTCCAGCCTGTTTCTGAACATGGCCCACATCATGGGGGTCATCCAGGCAAAGGTTGTGAACGACAGGAAGCCGGCATTATCCACAGGATGGGATCTGAACATAAAGAATAAGGAAGCTCAGTTAACTGAAGGCATTAAACATCCAAAAATACACAAAGATTAAGTCGATGATCAACAAAACTGACTGCGAAGAGGACCAGCGAAAGGGTTTGAGGGTCTGCAGACTGCGGTGGTATTTTCCAAACGAGGAAGGTCGGCCTGTTGTATTGTTGGCTGCATCCATGTCTTCTGGACCAGACATCTCAGATCCAGTTCTCCATCGGACACCATCGTCTGTCTGGAGAATCAGAAAGCCAGAGATGGTTTCATCCCAGCTTACAAGTCTCAAAGAGCAGATCAAACAGTTGTGCAACAGAAACACAGGATGCAGGTGAAACAATGGGGGGAGGAAAGGAGACCAGGCCTGTTTAAAGTGTCTGGAACACTCTGGTAATGGCAGCTGTTTGTTCTGCGGACTTACAAAAGAGACTCGTCGAGCGCTGCTCTTCTCTAAAGAATATTCTGTCTTCATTTTGTCCTGAAATGAAAAAGATGGAGAGGAAGTATAATCCCAGCCAAAAGCAGCAAACAGAATGAGCCTGGAGGATGCCGTCACGTCTCAAACATGTCACATCTTTCGACTCGCACCGCCTGCAGATCCTTATTTTCACACAAATATTCAACGAAGGAACAAGGAAGTCATATAAAAACATTTAACATCTATTCAAGCGAGACCTTTACACACACATTAAGTGTTGTTTCATAACTTTAACATTAAAAAACCATCAATGAATGACAGGTATCTCCTCATGGCTGCCTCTCACCTCCACACACTGTGTCAAAGTTCCCACAGCTGGATACAACCCACAATCAGCGTGATGAGTCTGCGTAAGCTCTATTTACTGCGTGGTAAATTCATGGAGCTGAAATCGCAGAACTTAAACGTACATTTACTCTGAACTCTGTCAGTTTACGAGTATCGGTTGTAAAAAAAAAAAAAAAAAAGCTTCTTGCTTTGCATGCAGCTCTCTGCATACATTACAAAATCAATCAGCAGGGTGCACAGTAACAATGACGCGGGGCTTTTTGGAGAAAGTTTCTAAATAATCCCTAAGTTCACAGGGGTTATGTAAACACCTGCTACTACTCTGAAACACAACAGCATGGCAGAGAAACACCAACTCTAACCCCTCTATTACTAAATAAAAATAATCCTGATCCAACTACATTTATCTGAATCCTGCATTAGATGTGTTAAAATAAAATAAAATTAATTATCACTGACTAAAAAACTGACCTCAGAGACAAAATGGCTCTTATATCAACACTTTATTCTATCTAAAGTCATAAAGACTGAGCAACTCATTTATTAAAAACAAACATATTCTATTTGCACATATCAAATTAAAGCTAATAAATCTGGAATAAACGTAAACAAATCAGACTAAACAGCCATTTAAGGGGTAAAAAAGTGAATCTCAGTCATACCTCTGGGTGAACGACAGGAGATGCACCAGAGCCTGTTCACAGTGAAAATAAAACCATCTCTGGAGGCTGGAACATTTTACTCCCAACTCATTTTTTATGGAGATCAAAGGTTGATCTGCTCAGAGGTAAACGCTCCCGGCTTCCTTCCTTACAGGCAAAACGACAAACCAGTGAAAGAAAATTACAGTGGATCGTACCAGATGATAAAACTGCTATTTGTGCAAAACCTTTGTGTATTTGCACACATTTTGTGTAAACTTGTGCAGCTCTTAATGTCAGGAAAATGTTGTAAATATTGAGAAAATGACTGTGAACATGAAACGAGGAGCTGATGGTGCTCACCAAGCATTTCATTTCACAGCTTTTCTCAGTCGTTGTGGTGAATTTCTCACCACAGTTTGTGTGTTTCTCAAAGCAGTTGGTGAAAACTGCAGAACCGAGCCGATTAATCAATCAAAACTTTATTTATAGAGCTCTTTTAAATGCCACAAGGTAAACAAAGTGTTGTACAGGTAAATAAAATAAACATTTATAGCATGAAACAGCAGATAAAAAGACAATATAAGACAGAAAAGACCTAGTCGTCATGCTCTCTGGAGTTAAAAGCAGCTTGAAAAGTGAGTTTTTAAAGAGACTTAAAACCACTTAAAGTCCCGGCAGACCTCACAGAAAGAGGGAGACCGCTCCAGAGTTTGGGGACAGCTGCAGAAAAGGCTCTGTCTCAACAAGTCACGAGTCCTCTGGACCACTAGAAGCATCTGGTCTTCAGATCTCAGAGCTCTAACGGGACGGTGACGGTGCAGAAGCTCAGAAAGGTACGAAGCTGCCAGACCATTTAAACATTCAAAAGCCCGAAGTAAAACTTTAAAAATGATTCTAAAAGAGACAGGCAGTCAGTGAAGAGAAGGCAGTACAGTGCTGACACTGTCTTTTCCCCGTTAACAGGCGGGCAGCAGAGTTCTGGACCAGCTGGAGACGGAGGAGAGACTGGTCAGTCCCAGTACAAAGTGAGCTGCAGTAGTCCAGTCTAAAGAAGATAAAAGCATGAATAACCCTTTTCAGGACATCATGAGGAAGATAAGGTTTAACTTTACTGATAAGCCTTCAATGATAAATAAAAACTGGACCACTGCACTGACCTGCTTGTCAAATTTATAATTAAAATCAAGCAAGACCCAAAGATTTTTTAATAACAGAGCTTTTAAAAGAGTCCAGAGAGCCGAACAGCACAGCTTCACCCTGTCAACAGGTCAGTTTTCCCAAAAGTTTTATCCTCATGTATGCAGAGGAAGTTTAGCTCCATCCATGTTCTAATGTCCAGTTCTGCTCATTTTCTACACCACGGGCTCCAACAGACTTTAAAGGAAAATAAATCTGAATGTCGGCAGCGTAACAATAAAATGATACTTTTTTTTTTTTTTTTTAAATAGACCTCAGTTTAAGTAAATATAGTGAAAAAAGGATGGGTCCCAGGATAGAGCCTTGAGGTACCCCATGTTTAAGTGTTACCTCCGAAGAAGAGAACTGCCCAAGATTTACTGAAAACTCCTGTTGTATAAAAAAGACTCAAACTATTTGAGTTCTGTACCATTTAGACCAACACACCGCTGAAAGCGCAATAGCAGAACATCATGATCTACTGAGTCGAAAGCAGCCGTGAGATCAAGAAGAATGAAAACAGCAGAAGTTCCAGAATCCACAGATGAAAGCAAATCATTGCAGAAAAGCCATCTCAGTGCTGTGACAAGACTTAAAACCAGACTGAAACTTCTCATGAACGCCACGAAGGTCAAGGTGATCTTGTAACCAAAGATAAACCACCCTTTCTAAAATCTCAGAGAGAAACGGCAGCTTAGAAACCGGCCTAAAGGTTGAGAGAACATCAGGAAGACGAGGCTCAGCTGCATGCTGGAACACAACCTGAGAGGAGAGAGGCAGAGATGAAAACTCTGTGGATAACCTGCAGAACTCTGTCACTGGCTAAAAATCGATAGTTTATCCCTCAAAAGCAAATATTTATGTCAATGAAACTAATAAAAAATCCTTTCACCACGAGTATTGACAGATAATCAACTGGTTTGGTCATGTTTACGTCGTGACAGTTTGACCCGTGAGTGTTTCTGAATGAAGTCAGATCCCTGAAACACGACCTGAAAATGGACAACACACTGTCCAACATGTGACGAAGCTCGCATCGTTCCCAGTAACCTCCCCAGTCACCAGATCCCAGTCCAGCAGAGCAGCTTTAGGATGTGGTGGAACTGGAGATTTTCATCATGGATGTGCAGCAACTGTGTGATGCTTCATGTCAACATGGAGGAAAATGTCTGAGAGATGTTTCCAACACCTTGTTGAATCGATGACAAGAAGAATTAAATCAGCGCAACCTGACATTAGCAGGATGGACTTTAAGCGTCAACTGAGAGTAGAAACTTACTGAAATTACTTAAATTGATGACTGAAGGTTAATCATTCATTTCAGGTCTTTATTCAATATTTGCTCAAACTTTGCTCTTTTGTTTTAAGGAAAACAAATCTATTGTAATTTCTTCACATTTTTCATCAATACTATTAAAACAATGATTTTTTTTTTCCCCCCGTCGTAACTAAAGAAAAGATGTGGAATAATAACAAAGTCCTCTCCTCATGGGTGGAGACTGATGGTCTGTCCTGTCCTCTGGTGGTGCAAACAGCTCATTAACCCACCCAGCAGGCACTCAGACTTCAGTTTCACCGCCTGATTCAATTATTGAAGCCTAATAACTCATTCTACAACCAAGTCCGGCTCTATGAATGCATACATGAGGGCGCATTCCCCCATGCTTCAGTTGTTTTTGTTGTCATTATTGTTTATAAGTGTTTTCCAACACTCTGAAGACCTGTGCCGCTTTGAAGTCCCACCAGAAACTAAAGTCTCTGCTGGTGAAGCTCTTAGGGTCACTGAGGCACGCAAACCCCTGATCACAATAAGGTGGCAATCCATCAGCGGGGGGGGGGGGGGGGGGGGGGGGAACCACATATAAAAATTATAAATACACTAAAATAAGGAAAAAAATAACAAAAATCAATCATCAAAGTTTTAACAACCAACACCACAAATGTTTCATTAGACTGTCAAATAACAATAAACTAAAATGTTAAACTAAGCTGAAATAGGCCAGGGGTGTCCAGTTTCAGTCCTTGAGGGTCACAATCCTGCAGGTTTTCCATGTATCCCTGCTCCAACACACCTGACCCAAGCTAATAGTCATTGTGCAGAACTTCATTGGCCGTTGAATCCATTTAATGGAAGTCAGGTGTGTTGGAGCAGGGATACATGGAAAACCTGCAGGACAGCGGTCCTCGAGGACTGACCTTTGACACCCCTGAGTTAGTCTGTTCACAGAACAACAAAAGCAGGGCAGAAGGTCAAACTCCAGACCACAAAAAGGTGGCAGTCCCTCAGACAAATAACCTCAAATTCATATAAAAATCAAGAACAAACAAACAAAAAATAGACCATTAAATGGTTTTCTTAATATTGTTGTTTTTTTTCTTTTTCATTTTCTTTCTTTTGTTTTTTAGAAACTCATTCCCTACTCTACAGTAACAGTCTCCTGCTTTTCTGTATATATATATATATATATATATATATATATACATATATATGTTCTGCAGGTGTTTACACACAGTGGACAGGTCAGTTTCATTTGGACATTTATTAAACAACAGGGCCCCTCTTGCTCCTGCCTAAAGCCGGCCTTGTCTACAACAAATATTCATCTCTTTCTTGGGGTTTTTGTGAAAGAGAGAAGTAATGAGGAAGATGTATCCAGCAGCAGGACTGAAGCCGAAGTGAAAGCTGATTAAAAAATGGTTTATAATAGGTAGGGGGCATCATGATAAAGACACCCAGAGTACCACAGTTATCTTTACACAACACTGAATCCTTCAGCAGCGCTCGCTACCAGCCATCTGCAGGAAAGAAAGTCACGTTCTCACAAATATTTACACACACTGACCAGAAACCAGCGTCGCTTTAACCCAAACAAGAAATTAGTCCAGGTGATAAGTTCATCTTCTGAGCTACACTTTGCATCAGAGTGGAGACTCACTTTCTCATACGTGTCTTTCATATCAAGCTGATGAGGAGGATGAAGAGCTTTGCTATATTCTTATTATGGATTCAGAGCTGCAGTGAACTAGAACACACACAGACATAACACAGTCACACACACAGTATAAAAACACAAACAGCATCATCTCCTGAATCTAATAATCTTACTGATAAATCAAGTTTCTTCATCTGCAGACGCGGCGGAGAGACACCGGAGACATTAGAGAAAGAAAACAGAGACATGAGGGATTCCTGCAAATAATAAACATTTCATTTTATTTGCTTTTTTTGTTTCATAGTAAATCCGATTTGCCTCGTTTGCACCTCTTCGCCTCCTCCGTCTTCCCACCTCCTTCACTGCCAAACATCTGAAAGATGCTGCATTTACTCAAATGCACAAGAACAAAGATGGAGACGAGAGGAGGATGAGCAATGACAGGACTACTTCTGCATCTTTTTAAAAATAAAACAGGGGGGGGGGGGGGTGGACATTAATCCCACCTTGTTTGTCCTTGCTTCCTCTGATCGAGTCTCCAGTGGGAGACACCAATGGGAGATTAGAGGAGTCAAGTGGAGGAGTTGCATGTCTGCAAACTGGGGAATAAGAAACACGGCTGGTTAGCCTTAAACACCAAGCAGACATAAATATAGAAAATATATTCACTTAAAAATCATTAAATAATCTGGGAAAAATATTCATTCAATCATTTATTTTCTAGACTGGTAATTCAGGGTCTTCAGGGGGGTTCCAGGTGGCTTTTCTGACGTAATATATGTTAAATAATTCCAGTAAAACAGGAACTTCCCAGTACTTAATGCTGCTTGTTTCCACTGGTACAGAAGGACGCAGCCTGAACTCTTGATGGAGTGGGTGGTCTCTGGATCTGCCTGGATCAGTCTGGGATTTTTTCATTGTGCAGATCAGTGAGGTGATTTAGGGCTTCGCCAGCAGTTTTACTGCACACCTTTACATTCCCCAAACCAACAACACCAAACCAAACGATGATAAAGACTCGACAAGAATAAAACATTCTTATATGAGGTTTTGTTTACAAAGTAAATCCACGTGGGTCTCACAAGTCTCCAAACACATCTCCCAGTTACTTCCACTTTCCAGTTACTTCCACTTCTTCAGCATTTTCCCCTGAAACAACCACTGACAAGGTGTCTAAAGTCAGGAATCTCTCTTTAGTTTTGAAACATTTATCTTGGACCTCCACCAGCTGGTTAAATCCCTGATCACAGGCCAGTGGTCGGGGTTATCACTGCTGAGGCAGAACAGGATGACCGTGTCATCAGCAAACTCTCAAATATGATGGTGTAGACGCTGGCTGTGACCATTATCAAGAGTACAAAATAAATAAAAGAGTCTGAAGAACCCAGTCCTGAGGAGAACCAGTAGAGGACAGGACATTGGACCAAACCACAGCGACCCTCAGCCACTGTAATCCATCATCCAACCTATTCAGCCTAAAATATGGGGCTGAAAACAGTAGAAAACAGATGAAAAATAAATTAAAAGTAATCTTACAAGAGCTTTTGTTGCTGCTAAATGCCTTTAAATACTATTTAAAAGTCTTTCTGTTGCATCTTGCGCCCCCCACCCCAACCGCGCCCCCCCACCTGGCCTATAAGCAAAGTGAAAATGGTCGAGATGATCTCTAAACATTGACAATCTCCTACATGATTTTATTGGTAATGAGGTAAGAGCAACAGACGACTGAAGTGTTTAAATAGAGCCGGCCGGCCGTGCACTCATCAAGGACATTCATGGGAAAACCTTTAGTCCCTGGATGGGACAAATGCACAAAGAAAACACTGCTCCAGTTCATGAAATGTGTGGCATGGACTCTGTAAGATGCAGATGTTTCCTGTCTGAAAGAGTTTGGATGAGACAGGAACATTTAAAAAGGATTGTTTTTATACAGCACCTTTCACAGATAAAAACCATGAAGCGCTTCACATAAAATAAGACGAAAAAAGAGAAATAAAAGACATAAAACACACAGGAACACATAAATACACACAGCTAAAAAACACCCCATCTACCTGAAACCCTGAGTGAATAAAAATATCTGCTTTTTAGACGAGACCAGGGACTAAGCACCGTAAAGAGAAAGGGAGCTTAGTCCAGAGTTTGGGTGCAATGTGCTGAAACGATCGATTCCTTCTGGTTTCAGAGTGCAGGACGACTGGTGACCTCTGACCTGAGAATCGCAGAGCCCACTGCCTGATAAGCAGTGATGAATGAGGTCAGAGATGCTGGGTGAGGCTGGACCCATGCAAAGGACCATGATTTCAAAATGAATTGTAAAATGCACCAGTGGAGAGACGATAAAACAGGTGCAATGGGCTCTTTTATGTGTGAGATAAAATCCATACAGCTGCGTTCTGTAACACATGAAGACGCTGTTAGAGTCGAGAAGTAGCTTCTCCGTTTGTGTTGTTTGTCAAATGAAAGAAACTTTTTCTGACGTCTACAGTGGCGCACAAGAGACGCGTTAATTAAAAAATGATTTATTTGTAGGTTCCTGACACGTGTTTGGTCATATGGGATTAAAACGCCATTTTCTGCAGCAACACAATGAGCTCATCCTAGACACACAGAATTTAGTAAAACCTCACAAATACTTTAATGTATCAGCAAGAAACTACATGCATGATGTTTATCCATTGCTCAAAGGTGTCTGGATCCATTCAGGTGTCTGGATCTATGCAGGTGTCTGGATCTATGCTGGTGTCTGGATTCATGCAGGTGTCTGGATCTATGCAGGTGTCTGGATCCATGCAGGTGTCTGGATCCATGCAGGTGTCTGGATTCATGCAGGTGTCTGGATCCATGCAGGTGTCTGGATTCATGCAGGTGTCTGGATCTATGCAGGTGTCTGGATCTATGCAGGTGTCTGGATCCATGCAGGTGTCTGGATCTATGCAGGTGTCTGGATTCATGCAGGTGTCTGGATTCATGCAGGTGTCTGGATCCATGCAGGTGTCTGGATTCATGCAGGTGTCTGGATCCATGCAGGTGTCTGGATTCATGCAGGTGTCTGGATCCATGCAGGTGTCTGGATTCATGCAGGTGTCTGGATCCATTCAGGTGTCTGGATCTATGCAGGTGTCTGGATCCATGCACGTGTCTGGATCCATGCAGGTGTCTGGATTCATGCAGGTGTCTGGATCCATTCAGGTGTCTGGATCTATGCAGGTTTCTGGATTCATGCAGGTGTCTGGATCCATGCAGGTGTCTGGATCCATGCAGGTGTCTGGATTCATGCAGGTGTCTGGATCCATTCAGGTGTCTGGATCCATGCAGGTGTCTGGATCCATGTAGGTGTCTGGATTCATGCAGGTGTCTGGATCCATGCAGGTGTCTGGATTCATGCAGGTGTCTGGATCCATGCAGGTGTCTGGATCCATGCAGGTGTCTGGATTCATGCAGGTGTCTGGATCCATGCAGGTGTCTGGATCCATGCAGGTGTCTGGATCTATGCAGGTGTCTGGATCTATGCAGGTGTCTGGATCCATGCAGGTGTCTGGATCCATGCAGGTGTCTGGATCCATGTAGGTGTCTGGATCTATGCAGGTGTCTGGATCTATGCAGGTGTCTGGATCCATGCAGGTGTCTGGATCCATGCAGGTGTCTGGATCTATGCAGGTGTCTGGATCCATGCAGGTGTCTGGATCCATGCAGGTGTCTGGATCTATGCAGGTGTCTGGATCCATGCAGGTGTCTGGATCCATGCAGGTGTCTGGATCTATGCAGGTGTCTGGATCCATGCAGGTGTCTGGATCCATGCAGGTGTCTGGATTCATGCAGGTGTCTGGATCCATGCAGGTGTCTGGATCCATTCAGGTGTCTGGATCTATGCAGGTGTCTGGATCTATGCTGGTGTCTGGATTCATGCAGGTGTCTGGATCTATGCAGGTGTCTGGATCCATGCAGGTGTCTGGATCTATGCAGGTGTCTGGATCTATGCTGGTGTCTGGATTCATGCAGGTGTCTGGATCTATGCAGGTGTCTGGATCTATGCAGGTGTCTGGATCCATGCAGGTGTCTGGATTCATGCAGGTGTCTGGATCCATGCAGGTGTCTGGATTCATGCAGGTGTCTGGATCCATTCAGGTGTCTGGATCTATGCAAGTGTCTGGATCCATGCAGGTGTCTGGATCCATTCAGGTGTCTGGATTCATGCAGGTGTCTGGATCCATTCAGGTGTCTGGATTCATGCAGGTGTCTGGATCCATTCAGGTGTCTGGATCTATGCAAGTGTCCGGATCCATTCAGGTGTCTGGATTCATGCAGGTGTCTGGATCCATTCAGGTGTCTGGATTCATGCAGGTGTCTGGATCTATGCAGGTGTCTGGATCCATTCAGGTGTCTGGATCTATGCAGGTTTCTGGATTCATGCAGGTGTCTGGATCCATGCAGGTGTCTGGATCCATGCAGGTGTCTGGATCTATGCAGGTGTCTGGATCCATGCAGGTGTCTGGATCCATGCAGGTGTCTGGATCCATGCAGGTGTCTGGATTCATGCAGGTGTCTGGATCTATGCAGGTGTCTGGATCTATGCAGGTGTCTGGATCCATGCAGGTGTCTGGATCTATGCAGGTGTCTGGATTCATGCAGGTGTCTGGATTCATGCAGGTGTCTGGATCCATGCAGGTGTCTGGATTCATGCAGGTGTCTGGATCCATGCAGGTGTCTGGATTCATGCAGGTGTCTGGATCCATGCAGGTGTCTGGATTCATGCAGGTGTCTGGATCCATTCAGGTGTCTGGATCTATGCAGGTGTCTGGATCCATGCACGTGTCTGGATCCATGCAGGTGTCTGGATTCATGCAGGTGTCTGGATCCATTCAGGTGTCTGGATCTATGCAGGTTTCTGGATTCATGCAGGTGTCTGGATCCATGCAGGTGTCTGGATCCATGCAGGTGTCTGGATTCATGCAGGTGTCTGGATCCATTCAGGTGTCTGGATCCATGCAGGTGTCTGGATCCATGTAGGTGTCTGGATTCATGCAGGTGTCTGGATCCATGCAGGTGTCTGGATTCATGCAGGTGTCTGGATCCATGCAGGTGTCTGGATCCATGCAGGTGTCTGGATTCATGCAGGTGTCTGGATCCATGCAGGTGTCTGGATCCATGCAGGTGTCTGGATCTATGCAGGTGTCTGGATCTATGCAGGTGTCTGGATCCATGCAGGTGTCTGGATCCATGCAGGTGTCTGGATCTATGCAGGTGTCTGGATCCATGTAGGTGTCTGGATCTATGCAGGTGTCTGGATCTATGCAGGTGTCTGGATCCATGCAGGTGTCTGGATCCATGCAGGTGTCTGGATCTATGCAGGTGTCTGGATCCATGCAGGTGTCTGGATCCATGCAGGTGTCTGGATCTATGCAGGTGTCTGGATCCATGCAGGTGTCTGGATCCATGCAGGTGTCTGGATCTATGCAGGTGTCTGGATCCATGCAGGTGTCTGGATCCATGCAGGTGTCTGGATTCATGCAGGTGTCTGGATCCATGCAGGTGTCTGGATCCATTCAGGTGTCTGGATCTATGCAGGTGTCTGGATCTATGCTGGTGTCTGGATTCATGCAGGTGTCTGGATCTATGCAGGTGTCTGGATCCATGCAGGTGTCTGGATCTATGCAGGTGTCTGGATCTATGCTGGTGTCTGGATTCATGCAGGTGTCTGGATCTATGCAGGTGTCTGGATCTATGCAGGTGTCTGGATCCATGCAGGTGTCTGGATTCATGCAGGTGTCTGGATCCATGCAGGTGTCTGGATTCATGCAGGTGTCTGGATCCATTCAGGTGTCTGGATCTATGCAAGTGTCTGGATCCATGCAGGTGTCTGGATCCATTCAGGTGTCTGGATTCATGCAGGTGTCTGGATCCATTCAGGTGTCTGGATTCATGCAGGTGTCTGGATCCATTCAGGTGTCTGGATCTATGCAAGTGTCTGGATCCATTCAGGTGTCTGGATTCATGCAGGTGTCTGGATCCATTCAGGTGTCTGGATTCATGCAGGTGTCTGGATCTATGCAGGTGTCTGGATCCATTCAGGTGTCTGGATCTATGCAGGTTTCTGGATTCATGCAGGTGTCTGGATCCATGCAGGTGTCTGGATCCATGCAGGTGTCTGGATCTATGCAGGTGTCTGGATCTATGCAGGTGTCTGGATCCATGCAGGTGTCTGGATCTATGCAGGTGTCTGGATCTATGCAGGTGTCTGGATCCATTCAGGTGTCTGGATCCATGCAGGTGTCTGGATCCATTCAGGTGTCTGGATCCATGCAGGTGTCTGGATCCATGTAGGTGTCTGGATCCATGCAGGTGTCTGGATCCATGCAGGTGTCTGGATCTATGCAGGTGTCTGGATCTATGCAGATCTCTGGATCCATGCAGGTTTTTGCCTGCTGCGTTGGGTCTTATGAATAAAAACAAGTTTAAAACTGAGCAGCCTGTGTTAAATCAGAGAAAGTGCAGAGCGCAGCTTAAGGCGAGGAGTTCATCGTCCTCACAGCCTCAGGAGAAAAGCTGTTCAAGCTCTGATGGGGAGGGGATGAGCAGCTGATGGACAGGTGAGGTCGAGAAGAAGAAAGGCGGCTGTAAATTAATTTTGATCAGATGAAACAGCTCTTTTCAGCACGCGAGATATTTTCATTTATCATATGAAAGAATAATTCAAGTAGCTGGAAGAGTTTCCATCACTTCCTGTTAGAACAGCGTTAACCCAGCAGAAAAGACGTCAGTCAGCCTCATCCTCCTCAGATAACAGAGACGTTTAATGAAATGTGTCGCATTAAACCAAATTCCTCTACTTCCTGCCTGTATCCAGATTTGTGGTTAATGTTGTTCATATATTTCATGTTGACATCTCCACCTGTTCAACTTCATGTTAACACACATACCTAATGCAGCTACACTGGATAATAAGGTCAGAACCGCATGAAAACATGGATCCATCCTGCCTTGGATCAATGCTTTAGGCTGCTGGTGGTGTCATGGTATCAGGGATATTCTGCTCTGTATTAATCTTTTAACTTTCACACGAACAAAAACACCAGAGAAAAATGTTTCTCTGTGTTTTTTTCATTTGTTTTGGACAAGAATAAACAGAACAAATGATCTAAATGATTGACATGTTAAAAAGAAGAACTGAGTGACAACATTAAAATGGTTGAAACTGGACAACTGCACCAAACCAACTGGTCCGGCAGGTTTATTCCAACAATTTTTAAGAGAAACTCATCAACGTCACTGCAAGTTTACCTCTACCAAACGGTAAACCAGGACCTTAACAAGGGTTAACAAATTAAAAAGTGAGTTTAGGACCAGTTAATCCCATTCAGCCAAACAGTAATGATGTGTTGTTCCTCTAAAACGAAGACTGAAGCAGATACTCATGTGGAGGATTTCTGCTGATACGGTAATTCAGACACTTCTTTACCGCCTGCTGGGATGAGTAATTGTGCCAGCGGTCAGGCTGTTTACATGTGGAAGCAGCTAACTGGAAAGTGTTATTTTAGATCAAATTTCCCTCATTAAAAAAAGCTTCCAGTTACCAGACTTCAGTAGAAAAATAATTACGTTCTTTGTTCACTTCATGCTGCGGCCATTAAAAGGAACGAAAACTGCTCCGAGAGCTGTGGTTTGCTGTGTTGGTTGTGTTCTCCACCAAACTGTGGATTTAAAATTGTCTGCTTGGATCTGCTGGCAAGCCTCATGTTGTTGTCACACCATGATTCAGGATGGTCCCTGGTGAGTCAGGGTTCTGATGTTACCCCGCTCTAATCATCAAAAGGGATCTGTGGTGTGGAAAGTCACGGCAGCGCCCTGCAACGTTCTCTCAGCCTTGTCCAGCAGGGCTGAAAGGTTAAAGAAGTTGATGATGGCTTGTCTTCCTCACAAATCTCTAGGTAAATAACACTTTTCATTAATGGAAAGACACAAAAAATGTTCGTAACCATTAAAAATCTTTAATACTTACACAGAATACACACAAATAAAACAAAAAACAAAACAATTCCCCAAATGCTTCAGTTTAAAACTAATACAAAAACTTAAAAGTACAAATATATATTCATGTCTACAAATAGTTTAATTCTTCAAACTTGGATTTATCAATAAAAAGAAATCTGTGGCATCCTATTAACTTATCATCTCTTGAAAAGTTATTTAATGTCATTATGGTCTATTTGAACATACAATTAAATCTCCTGAAATGAACCAGTTAAGTAAATCTGTAGAATTCTTATACTAAGCTGAGATTTCAGGGTTTGGACACACTGGTGCAGCTTTTATCTGCCCACTATGTACTGGGATAATACTGGTGATACCACACATGTCCAGCAGATGGCACTACTGGCTGTATTCTTCAGCACACAACTTCTTCCACATGTCTAAGAATCTACTTTGCTTGGCAGGTTTTTAAAGACCCTGAGGCAAAAAAGAAAAGCCAGGGACACATAAAAAGTCCTGCCTGCAGGTTGTTTCAGCAGTAGAAATCCAGCCCATGTTTGTGCTGATGCTGGGAGGATACGGGGCCATCATCTGAAGCCTGAGCTGGGCAGCCGGGAGAAATGTTGCCATAAAGAGTCCAGCCGTCCTCAGCCAGTTTAGAGTCCAGCAGATTCCTCTTCATCTCTTGGTTCTCTCTTGATGCTGCTTGCCAGACCACCTCCAGCTCCTCCTCCACCTCCCTGGATGAGGATTAGAGAAGATACAAGGAAATCAGTCACTGTCTCATTTACATCAGCTCTTTAAACTTAGAAGCTGCTTTGAAAATCCAAGTAAGAAGTCCAGAGTGAGCTGAGCCACCATGTGCATCCTGACGAGCCATCCACCCTGCAGCGCACGTTAGGAAATCACTTTAAATTCATTCAGACACATTTTTTGTTGTCATTTAATTTAGGCAAGGCACATTTAATCCTACGGCACATTTCATGCATAAGGCGAGCTAATGTTTTAACAGATGCTGAGAAGAGGACACTGGGAATTAGAGGAAAAACAATTAATTATCTCACTTAAAGAGGTGGTAAATATAAACTTTTCTGGTTTGGGTCAGACTTCAGGTTTTATGGTTGTTTGTCCCAGATATCAGCATAAAAAACTAAATGTTTGGTTTGAACTCTCGTGATGAAAAGCAAACGACCCAGTTGATCTTAGAAGTCTTGGACCTTACAAGCCGCAGTGTAGATAACTGGAGTAAAATGGTTAAAACAGGTTTAGAAGTAGTTAAAGTAGGATTTGTAGTGGTAAAAGCAAGGTTTACACTGGTTAAAACAGGTTTAGCATTGGTAAAAGCAGGATTTAAGGTGGTAAAAGCGAGGTTTACACTGGTTAAAACAGGTTTAGCAGTGGTAAAAGCAGGATTTATAGTGGTAAAAGCGAGGTTTACACTGGTTAAAACAGGTTTAGCATTGGTAAAAGCAGGATTTAAAGTGGTAAAAGCGAGGTTTACACTGGTTAAAACTGGTTTAGCAGTGGTAAAAGTAGGATTTAAAGTGGTAAAAGCAAGGTTTACACTGGTTAAAACAGGTTTAGCAGTGGTAAAAGCAGGATTTAAAGTGGTAAAAGCAAGGTTTACACTGGTTAAAACTGGTTTAGCAGTGGTAAAAGTAGGATTTAAAGTGGTAAAAGCAAGGTTAACACTGGATAAAACAGGCTTAGCAGTGGTAAAAGTAGGTTTTAAAGTGGTAAAAGCAAGGTTTACACTGGTTAAAACTGGTTTAGCAGTGGTAAAAGTAGGATTTAAAGTGGTAAAAGCAAGGTTTACACTGGTTAAAACAGGTTTAGCAGTGGTAAAAGCAGGATTTAAAGTGGAAAAAGCGAGGTTTACACTGGTTAAAACACGTTTAGCAGTGGTAAAAGCAGGATTTAAAGTGGTAAAAGCAAGGTTTACACTGGTTAAAACAGGTTTAGCAGTGCTAAAAGTACGATTTAAAGTGGTAAAAGTAAGGTTTACACTGGTTAAAACAGGTTTAGCAGTGGTAAAAGCAGGATTTAAGGTGGTAAAAGCAAGGTTTACACTGGTTAAAACAGGTTTAGCAGTGCTAAAAGTAGGATTTAAAGTGGTAAAAGCAAGGTTTACACTGGTTAAAACAGGTTTAGCAGTGGTAAAAGCAGGATTTAAGGTGGTAAAAGCAAGGTTTACACTGGTTAAAACAGGTTTAGCAGTGCTAAAAGTAGGATTTAAAGTGGTAAAAGCAAGGTTTACACTGGTTAAAACTGGTTTAGCAGTGGTAAAAGCAGGATTTAAAGTGGTAAAAGCAAGGTTTACACTGGTTAAAACTGGTTTAGCAGTGGTAAAAGCAGGATTTATAGTGGTAAAAGCGAGGTTTACACTGGTTAAAACAGGTCTAGCATTGGTAAAAGCAGGATTTAAGGTGGTAAAAGCGAGGTTTACACTGGTTAAAACTGGTTTAGCAGTGGTAAAAGTAGGATTTAAAGTGGTAAAAGCGAGGTTTACACTGGTTAAAAAAGGTTTAGCAGTGGTAAAAGCAGGATTTAAAGTGGTAAAAGCAAGGTTTACACTGGTTAAAACAGGTTTAGCAGTGGTAAAAGTAGGATTTAAAGTGGTAAAAGCAAGGTTTACACTTGATAAAACAGGCTTAGCAGTGGTAAAAGTAGGTTTTAAAGTGGTAAAAGCAAGGTTTACACTGGTTAAAACAGGTTTAGCAGTGGTAAAAGCAGGATTTAAAGTGGTAAAAGCAAGGTTTACACTGGTTAAAACAGGTTTAGCAGTGCTAAAAGTAGGTTTTAAAGTGGTAAAAGCAAGGTTTACACTGGTTAAAACAGGTTTAGCAGTGGTAAAAGCAGGATTTAAAGTGGTAAAAGCAAGGTTTACACTGGTTAAAACAGGTTTAGCAGTGCTAAAAGTACGATTTAAAGTGGTAAAAGCAAGGTTTACACTGGTTAAAACAGGTTTAGCAGTGGTAAAAGCAGGATTTAAAGTGGTAAAAGCGAGGTTTACACTGGTTAAAACAGGTTTAGCATTGGTAAAAGCAGGATTTAAGGTGGTAAAAGCGAGGTTTACACTGGTTAAAACAGGTTTAGCAGTGCTAAAAGTAGGATTTAAAGTGGTAAAAGCAAGGTTTACACTGGTTAAAACTGGTTTAGCAGTGGTAAAAGCAGGATTTAAAGTGGTAAAAGCAAGGTTTACACTGGTTAAAACAGGTTTAGCAGTGGTAAAAGTAGGATTTAAAGTGGTAAAAGCAAGGTTAACACTGGATAAAACAGGCTTAGCATTGGTAAAAGCAGGATTTAAAGTGGAAAAAGCGAGGTTTACACTGGTTAAAACAGGTTTAGCAGTGCTAAAAGTAGGATTTAAAGTGGTAAAAGTAAGGTTTACACTGGTTAAAACAGGCTTAGCAGTGGTAAAAGTAGGATTTAAATTGGTAAAAGCAAGGTTTACACTGGTTAAAACAGGTTTAGCAGTGGTAAAAGCAGGATTTAAAATGGTAAAAGCGAGGTTTACACTGGTTAAAACAGGTCTAGCATTGGTAAAAGTAGGATTTAAGGTGGTAAAAGCGAGGTTTACACTGGTTACAACTGGTTTAGCAGTGGTAAAAGTAGGATTTAAAGTGGTAAAAGCGAGGTTTACACTGGTTAAAACAGGTTTAGCAGTGGTAAAAGCAGGATTTAAAGTGGTAAAAGCAAGGTTAACACTGGATAAAACAGGCTTAGCAGTGGTAAAAGTAGGTTTTAAAGTGGTAAAAGCGAGGTTTACACTGGTTAAAACAGGTTTAGCAGTGGTAAAAGCAGGATTTAAAGTGGTAAAAGCAAGGTTTAGCAGTGCTAAAAGTAGGATTTAAAGTGGTAAAAGCAAGGTTTACACTGGTTAAAACAGGTTTAGCAGTGCTAAAAGTAGGTTTTAAAGTGGTAAAAGCAAGGTTTACACTGGTTAAAACAGGTTTAGCAGTGGTAAAAGCAGGATTTAAAGTGGTAAAAGCAAGGTTTACACTGGTTAAAACAGGTTTAGCAGTGCTAAAAGTACGATTTAAGGTGGTAAAAGCAAGGTTTACACTGGTTAAAACAGGTTTAGCAGTGCTAAAAGTAGGATTTAAAGTGGTAAAAGTAAGGTTTACACTGGTTAAAACAGGTTTAGCAGTGCTAAAAGTAGGTTTTAAAGTGGTAAAAGCAAGGTTTACACTGGTTAAAACAGGTTTAGCAGTGGTAAAAGCAGGATTTAAAGTGGTAAAAGCAAGGTTTACACTGGTTAAAACAGGTTTAGCAGTGCTAAAAGTACGATTTAAAGTGGTAAGCGAGGTTTACACTGGTTAAAACAGGTTTAGCAGTGGTAAAAGCAGGATTTAAAGTGGTAAAAGCGAGGTTTACACTGGTTAAAACAGGTTTAGCATTGGTAAAAGCAGGATTTAAGGTGGTAAAAGCAAGGTTTACACTGGTTAAAACAGGTTTAGCAGTGCTAAAAGTAGGATTTAAAGTGGTAAAAGCAAGGGTACACTGGTTAAAACTGGTTTAGCAGTGGTAAAAGCAGGATTTAAAGTGGTAAAAGCAAGGTTTACACTGGTTAAAACAGGTTTAGCAGTGGTAAAAGTAGGATTTAAAGTGGTAAAAGCAAGGTTAACACTGGATAAAACAGGCTTAGCATTGGTAAAAGCAGGATTTAAAGTGGTAAAAGCGAGGTTTACACTGGTTAAAACAGGTTTAGCAGTGCTAAAAGTAGGATTTAAAGTGGTAAAAGTAAGGTTTACACTGGTTAAAACAGGCTTAGCAGTGGTAAAAGTAGGATTTAAAATGGTAAAAGCGAGGTTTACACTGGTTAAAACAGGTCTAGCATTGGTAAAAGCAGGATTTAAGGTGGTAAAAGCGAGGTTTACACTGGTTAAAACAGGTTTAGCAGTGGTAAAAGTAGGATTTAAAGTGGTAAAAGCGAGGTTTACACTGGTTAAAACAGGTTTAGCAGTGGTAAAAGCAGGATTTAAAGTGGTAAAAGCAAGGTTTACACTGGTTAAAACAGGTTTAGCAGTGGTAAAAGCAGGATTTAAAGTGGTAAAAGCAAGGTTTACACTGGTTAAAACAGGTTTAGCAGTGGTAAAAGCAGGATTTAAAGTGGTAAAAGCAAGGTTTACACTGGTTAAAACAGGTTTAGCAGTGGTAAAAGCAGGATTTAAAATGGTAAAAGCGAGGTTTACACTGGTTAAAACAGGTTTAGCAGTGGTAAAAGTAGGATTTAAAGTGGTAAAAGCAAGGTTTAGCAGTGCTAAAAGTAGGATTTAAAGTGGTAAAAGTAGGATTTAAAGTGGTAAAAGTAGGATTTAAAGTGGTAAAAGTAAGGTTTACACTGGTTAAAACAGGCTTAGCAGTGGTAAAAGTAGGATTTCAAGTGGTAAAAATGAGGTTTACACTGGTTAAAACAGTTTTAGTAGTGCTAAAAGTAGGTCTAAACGTGGTAAAAGCACAGCTATGTTTCCTTAGCTGTGTCCCAGTTCATGGTCAGCGCACTCATGGTAAGTATGTGCAGACAACGTAGGCTACGTAGGCTACGTTGTCTGCACACACCGAAATGCGCTTACAGTCAGTAAAATGAGACGGCCCACCTAGTGTACAAGAATTACCCATAGTGCTCCCGTCCTCCATTGCCTAGCAACTAGATGTGCCAAGTTTATCTGATTACTGATCCCATTCTTTCACAAAAAAACATGAAATATTTTTAAATGATGGAAAATTGTTCCAGTAATCTTGATTTTATTTATTTTCATTTACCTTTGTGACTAAATTACAAGCATGAGGAGGAGGCGGTTTAGACGAGCTCCCTGCGGGCTCAGAGCACAGGGAAGCGCTCTCCTCTGACAGACGGCTCATCTTGTCCAGCTGATGTTAACTTCAGCGACAAATAATCCTGGTCATGTATTTGAACTAATTTGTGGTTACTGGACACAGTACCACTGTTGCCCCAGCTTGTCTGCTGGGACAAATGTGTGTGTTTTATAAAGGTTGTGGACAGTAGATCTTGAGGACTTAACTTGGACACTCCTGTTAGCCTGGGATGGTATGAAGGAATGTATCAAAAGCAGCATTGAAGCATGTCATTAAAGACCTGGACGAGAGCAGTTTCAGTGCTGTGGTGTGACTGAGATCCTGACTGAAAGACAGACAAAACTCTAGTGCTAATGATTCATAAAGCTGATGAAAAATAGCTTGATTTTGCTTAAAAACGGGAGGTTTAAGATGGGATTTTGCTGGTCTCCATCATTAGCATCAAGGTAATATTGGCAGACAAAACAATAATCTGTTAAAACGTTTTGTAGTTTGTGTTTCTGAAACTACGTCTGTAACCTGGTGAAGCCGTCATGTCACAAGAAAACAAAACACTGAATAACTAGAGACCAGAATGCCGCCTCCTTTAGTTGTTATGTGAAAGTAAAACTTGTATCTGACGGCTTCAGGTCTCCGGAGCCACAACAATCTGCTGCATCTCTGAATGTATGGTTCAGCTGAAGTACATCAGCAGACACAATGCAGCACCGTGTCTCTGAGGGCTCAGTTGGGATGCTTCGCATTCAGATGAGATGAAGGGCTGCAGAGCGGCGTGTCTGCTTTCAGACATTTAGGCTCAAACAGACAGAAGCTTCCTGGAACCAGGTGGATGAGACCGGTCTGTAGTTCATATAATGACTTTTTTTCTGAGGTCCATCACTGAAATTTAATTGCGTTTACATGTTTTTTTTGCTGAAAAAAAAAAAAGATTGTGTTTGGGTTTGTTACAATTAAACTGCACAAGGTTGAATTTCTTTTAATCTCCCAGTCCAAATTTAATTATTTCTCCTTTTTCTGGCCAACTATTTGCTGTTAAATGAAATATTTAAAGACTTAATTAAAAACGGAGTGGCGATAAAGCTACAAAAGTGCAGAATGAGACCTTCCAGTAACCATCATTAAAAATCAAAGAAGCGTTCGTATCATTTTCATGTTTGGGACCTAATTACTCACTTTCCCACTATCACAGACTCCCACACAGCCGAGACAGAGGAATACGCACACATTGTAATTAAAGTTCCTTTTGCCGTTTTCCTTCTCAGCTGAAGTTCAGATGATCAAATTTATTCAAATCATTCATTTTTTTATGTCTTGTTGGCTACAGCAAGTACAATCCTGCAAGCAACAGACACTAAGCATGTTAACGTGACGCTATACAAGAACAAATGACATGCACAGCTGAGTGGAGCCACAGAAAGAGTTCAACGCGGCGTTTAATTGGAACTTCGTCCTTGAACCAGACACTTAGGAGGATAACCGAGTTATATACAGGCTGTTATATTTCATTTTCTCTGGCATCTCAGAGTACAAATACAGCAAGTACAGCAGATTTTACTGCACAGAGGCTTTCGTTTTAGTTCACTGAGCGGTGATTTTTTTTCAGATGATGCAACAAATGAGAACCTGGAAGTGTTTCAAGTATCTAGGTTTGATTTCAACCAGACTAACATGTTTACATACACCTCCCACAGAAAGCACTATAATTACAACAGAATTTTATTACGTTACTTAATTGCATTCAGTTTCTTTTAAAAAAATATATATATATATTGAGGTAGCAAATTTATTCATAAACCTTTATACATTTAACTTTATTTTTATTTTTAAACACTGGAAACACGACAGGTGGGTCAGGCTTGAATGGTTTGCAAACAGCACGACTTTTAGCTTCCTGCCTAACTTTGAAGCTGCGTTTCTGTCATTTAAATTATGAAAAACTACACACAACCACACACACACAATGTGATGGATATAAAGCTTTGTGGGTTAAAGGCTCCTGCCTAACAATGTAGTATTGTTGTGGATTTTGACTATTGCTAGGTTAGATGTTTATGACCTGACAAGTGGAAACAAGAGAGGTGGGGGTTGGGATGAAGAGGACAAAAAGGAGATAAAGATGCAATGAATTAAAAGCAACAGCAATAATGATAAAACTGAAACAGAACCAGACAACCAGCTTCTACACCTGCAAAGAAACAGAAAACATCCTGCAGCCTCTGTAAGAAAACAATGCGGGCGATCATTAGATGAAAATACACAATAAGAAAGACATAAATAACAATGATAACAGCAGGAAATACACAAAACATAACTGTAGCGATTCATGATTAAAGTTTCAGGGAAACACAGTGACTGTAAAGGTATGGGCGTTAGTATATGTAAGAGTGAGTGCAACATATAAAGAATGAATTGTATTCAGTGACAAGTACAATCATGCAAATGCAACCAAACCATCTCCGTGGATCAGAAGCAGGGGGTCCAAGACCCTGGTAACCCAGCAACAACACCAGTGCTGATTCCTCTTAATCTGCAGGATGCTTCCCCAGTCATTCCCACAGGAAAGTAGCTTTTGATTCATCAGACCACAGGACACTTTTCTGGTTTAAAAAGGCAGTTTTTCAACCAGATTAATATTTATAGTAAGTGTTTTTGAACCCACCTAATAGAGAATCACGCTTGTTTCAACCCTTTAAAGGTAGAGTGCGTAAAAATGACTGACATCTAGTGGTAAAGACTGGTATAGAAAATACTTTAAATACCAAAACACAGTGACTTTGAGCTTTAGTTGTGTTGAATTGTTAAAAAGAAGAAGAAAAAAAAGTATTTCATACCAGTGTTTTGTTCTTAGTGTTTGCCATGAAAGATGCCATCCAGTTGGTTTACTTTGAAATGAGGATGGGGTAGGGTTTTGATGAAATGTATTGCAATGGTTGTGTAGTAGTTGTTGTAACACTGGAGTACATTTTCTGTTGTTGTTTCTTGGATTTTCCAATATATCATGGAAAGGAAAAGGATAAAAAATGTTGAAATGAAAAATGTTGAATACATTGGAATTAACACTGCAAAGACAAAAGATCAGTCATGTAAATGATTAATTTCATGTGTTATGCTGAGTGGATGAATATTTACAGTACATACAGGCAATCCTCAGTTTACAAACGAATTCCGTTCCTACCGCGGCCACATAACCCCAAATTCCGCTTAAGTTGGATTTTTATCCGTAAATCCCCTATATTGCCCCCTTGATCACTAAATGACTATCTAAATACACTTATTAGACATCATATTAATAGAAAAACAGTACAGGCATTTAAAATACACACTGAGGCGTCGTCTCAGCCTCCGTGTCACGCATCGTAAGAGCTTATGTGGATACTTGTAACTTTGAAATTTGCTCTATTTTTTTTTAACATTTATTTAATGAGGGTTGTCACGTCAAAATGACGTAGGTCTAGAACAGCGTAACCCGAGGACCGCCTGTACCTATTTTCAGTTACAGGAATTTATGCCCATGTACACAGAACTTTGATGTCCTTTGTGTTGTAAAAGAAAATTTTCTTTTGTTTGCTATCTGCCAAGTCACTCAGGCAGTAAGGACAGAATAGGATGACCTTGTTAGGGTGGGGGTTGATTTATTGAATTCTATTCAACTTATTTTTATCATTATTATTATTTGAAATGTGCTTTAAGGGGCCGATTACACAATATTTATCTTCTATCTGTTGATATTTGTTCATGTAAAACAATATAAAGTTGAACTGAACATGAAATAAACAAATAAATAATAACTGGACTATAGGCACTTTGTAGAAGTGTACTGTCTTCTTCAACATGTCTTTTAAAGTGTTATTCTATCAGCTGGTTTTGCAGTTTTAAAGCTGTTGTTTGTCCGTTCAGAGACACCGTAGAAGATGTTGCAGCTGCCATACATGTGGGCTTACATTTAGTAGACAGAAATGATTCATTCTAACAGAATAAATACATATGTTGTGGCAGAAAAGTGATCAGATACCAACACAGACTGTTTTGGATGAATTACTACATATATTCAGTCACTGATCTTTAATTCTGTGACATGCTTCATGTTTAACACAGGAACTGGAACTACACTTTGCTGCTTTAGTTTTCAGCTCATCACTGCTTGAATTGCTGCTTGCCTGCAGACCTGAAGGTATCAGCTGTTCTGGTTTTTGACCTTGTTTCGTTTCCACAGAGCTCTCTGTATATTTTCTGAATTTTGTTACGCTCAATAAATAAAGTTTACTTACAATGGATTAATCTGAAGTAACAGCTCCACGGAGGCAACGTGTAATTACCAGTGTGTGATCTCACAATGCATCACTTCACATATTACCAGCGAAAGCAGCTGCCTTATCTGGATTTTATATATATTGGTTTTTATATATTTATATATTATATGTTTATTTTTTTTATATTGTGTTTTTGGATCTGTTTACCTACGAAGTTTTGTAAAACAAACCTCAGAATAATTGCGAATTACAAATACTGTACAAGTATTCATTCACTTTACGATCAAGTCTCTTATTTATTTGTAATATATATTTATATATATAATATTTATATTGCCTTCCAACTTCCACTCAGAACATGACAGACTCACCCAAATGTTGCTGAATAGCCAAAAGCCTGACCGACAGCTAAACTCCCTTGTTGTTGTTCCGGCCTGAAGACTTGTTTCCTTAGATTTAATTTGATCTCAGCTCACATTTGTCTCTAGGACGAGGATGGCTTACATGTGAGAGGAAATAAAGGAGAAATATGACGTTACACTCAATGATGTGGCTGTGGGTGATTACCAGGGGATAAAATCCTAGTTTGACTAATCCACCCTCTCGCCCCTCCAAAAATCTTCAGCTCAAACTGTTACCCCTGGCAACCACTGCCTCCCCGAGTAAAAAGATGAATATTGCTGTTATGAGAGCTGGAAAATTCGATGGAAGTGTGAGAATGTGTGTTTTGGACAGACCACAAAGCCACACAGATGTCATCTGAGTGTATTTATACCACAGAAAGACTCAGTGGTTCTGTAATTCCTGCACGCCTATCTGGTCTATCGCTCCGCAGCAGAGCAACTCGCTCCTTGTCATGCCTGCTCTGTCAGCCCAGACACAGTCTGAGCTGTGAATACTACGCTGGCTTCCAGACAGCTACAGGGAACGCTACCAGCAGCAGAGCAACCTCTTAATCATCACTTTCTGAAAACTGTTATTCCTGTCTGAAAAGACTCTCATTTCACGTAAAACATTTACCAAAGTGTTGCTCTGTCTCTGTTGCTTCCCTGAACCCCCACAGCCTTCTAGATACCGGCTCCCAGGTGGAGCAATCATCAGCCACTTCCTCCACATCAAGCTGTATGCCCCGCCAGTTATCAGACACCCTGCCGGTATAATAACCACGTCAAAGGAGGAAGTGAAAGATGTTAGAGCAACAGAAAAAAGCTCCTCACAGTGGATCACACCAAATTCAGCACCCACATTTCAGATTGTCCACTAGGTGGCAGGAGAGTGGGCGGGTCTCATTAACACGGTGGCTACTATTCAGGATAAAACAATAACGACAGAGGAATATGTCAAGAAGATGGCCGCTCACTGATGAACTGCTGAATGAATACTTCAGGCGGCTAAAATCCAGTCTGGGAGGGGAGGAAGAGGAGGAACCATCATGGAAGGATAAGCCCCTGCATGGTCTGTACCGCCAGCTAGAAAAGGAGTAGCTTTCTGTAAGGAACAGGTGCTGAGGACAAGAGCAAAGGAGGCCAAGTTCTGGCAAACTGAATCCTAAACACAGCAAATATGGAATAGTGTGTAAAACTGTTTTAAAAAAGGGTGGCTTACTCTGGCCCTGCTACTTCTGATCCACGCTAATCCAGAGGAAGGATGTAAAAGCTTAAACATCAATCAATACATTTAGAAGTATGTGGATCAAAAAACTGTATTCATCACACCTCTCTTCTCCTTCTAACTTCATCTCTGCTGTAATCATTTCCTTATTTTACCCTGTAGAGCAGCTGGCAGAAACCTTGGAACTGTTTTGACAGGCCATGTTCATTAACGCCTAAATAAAACAAATCTCTGAGATTTGCAGTATCGCCCAAAGCCTCCAGCTGATCAAAATGCTGCGGCGAGAGTTCTGACAGGAGTAAGCAAGACAGATCATATTCCTCCAATTTTAGTTTCTCTTCACTACCTGTATCCAGGACAGGATTCAAAGTCCTACTCCTCATATATAAACCCACTAATAACCAGCTCCAACCCACTAATAACAAGGCTCCAACATATAACTTCAAAGTACCTTGTTATACTTTCAGACAACAGCTTTATTTGTGGATACTTTGATTTTCCTCTAATCTAAAAGGCAATGGCATCTATCACTGTATAATTATAACTAACTTTATTTATTTATTCTTTAATACTGCTGTTGTCAGGTTCATGGAGGGTTCAGGTTCACTTGCAGGCTGATGAGGCAGGAAACTGAGAGGGGAAGGAATCCAAGGTCTAATTTTAAAAAATAACAAAATGAGAGTTGGAACACTTGGAAACATGGACTTGGTACATGAAACACGACGGTGACAAGTCACGAAAAGGAACACGCCAGAAGAAAGGGATGTGATGTGGTATAAGTACACTGAGGACAGCTAGTGTGCAGTGACTTAGCTAACATTTAAACCAGGTGACCTAATGAGAGGAAGCAGAAAGTAAAAGAATATACAAGGGAAAATACTACAAAATAAGACAGGAAGCTACACCTAAATATGACAAGATCCAAGCCAAAACTCCAAACATGACAGCTGTTCTTCGACTGTAGTGCACATCGTGTTTCATCTGCCTTTAAACTACGATTAAACCACAAATAAACTACAAATTCCCTGCAAGGTGGATGTCTTTGTTTGCATTTATCTGTTTGTCAGCAACTTTGCACAAAAACTACTGCACAGATTTGTGTGATTATTTTCCTGAGAACACTTCTTCTCAGATTCAATGAACTTTGGATGGAATTGTGGACACAGGAACTTTTTAAAGGATTATTTACCACTGTAAGAATATTTTACACCATTAATAATATGCTTCTCATTAATATCCAACGTCTTTGTAATCACATATCCAAATGTTTGTCTTTGTTCATATATTGCTATTTTTATATATATATTCATGTATTTTTTAAATAAATATTTCACTATTAATGATTTTGTTTTAAACACTAAAGGTGTTTTGTTTCAGTCTAATAGTGTATATTTAATAATCATAGGAGGTGTAAATCTCAACATTGTGGAAATATTGGCAAAGGCTTGTCTCGTGTTTTTTTTTACGGTTGCCATTGAGGGTCATTGTCATGCAAATGCCACAACTGCTATGAACCATTTTTAATGCAATGCACTGGCAAAATTTGCAATGTCAATACACAATATTTTATTCTATTATAAAATTAATAATATATTGGACAAATGTACACAAAACTGCAAAATACACTTGAACATAAGAAAATAAGCAAGTGTGTGTCCATTTGATTTCAGTTGTTGATCACATTTCTGCTTCTTGGTTAAAAGAAAAAAAAACTTTAAATGGATTACTGGCAAACTGGATCAAATGTGTCTGATTTGTTTTGGTCTCCTTTTTTTCTTTTTTAATAACAATAAATATTTGTGAACACAATTACCAAGCCAACCCAATCAGAAACAAATTGTTTATGTCAGCTGGGTAAAGAGATAGCATCTTTTTACTGGGTTCAGGCACACATAATGATTATTGATTTCCTGCGAGAGCGGTGTGTTGCTATGCGCTTAAAGCCAGACAAAGTTGGACAGCAAAGGAGGCAAAAAAACAAAGAAGCTAATTTTGCAGTTGCCAATAATTGCTTCCCATCACTGTCAGCTTCACCCTTATTTTTCATGCCTCTTAAGAGAAATTTCCTAACGTAGAGCTTCATTGCAAGGAGGTGGGAAATGTAAAGGTTTTACTAAGAATTTAAACCACATGCAGCCTGGACGACGACAGAAAACTCTGCTCTGCTGAAGAAAAGCAGACCTGATGGGAAACCCAGGATAAAACCACTAAAATGTGTTTATCTGGGGACTTAGCATTTATTATGCATGAAGTCAAGTTTGTACACCATTAACATTTAAGAAGGTCAGCAATTTACACTGCTCATTTTCTTCTGTGTGAAAACAAGACAGATTCAGGCTGCAGCAACCACAACAGGCTTAAAGAAGCAGCTCTGAATTTAGATCAGTTTGCTGTTTTACTCTGAATCGATGTCTCAAAGTTGAAAGAACAGCGATTTACAACAACATGATATGCTTTAAAGTTTAGGCAAAACCCCTCTGACATGTCTTAATCAATGCAAATCCTCCCCCTGACTTCAGACCCGCTAAACCCCCATGATCATCACATGCATCACATGATAAATACACTTGGAATATATTACAATTAAGTTCTCAGCATATATATATATATATATATGTGTGTGTGTATGTATGTGTATATGTATGTATGTATATCTATCTTTATGTATGCATGTATGTGTACATGTGTGTGTATGTATGTGTATATGTATGTATGTATGTATATATGTATATATATAATGTATGTGCGAGTGTATATACATATATATGTAGGTGGGTATGTATGTGCATATACATGTATGCATTGATCTCTTTCTTTTGTTTTTTTTTTGTTTTTTTATGTTCTCTTTTCTGTTCTCTTTCTGCCCCCTTCCTGTCCTTTCCGGTCGGGTCCAGCAGCATAAACGCTGTAATACAAGCTATTATCCAAAACAAATTGAAAAATAAAATAAGAATCAAGAAATACAAGGGGATCATTACATCTACAAAAGTTCCCCTTGGCAAAATAAATTTGCTCAGCAGAACACAGCATCCAGAACATCAGTCTGCTTGCTTAAATGCTGGACAAGACAAGACAAAAAAAAAAAAAAAAAAAAAAAAAAAAAAAAAAGTTCTCAGCAGGCTGCTGGTGGAAGAGACATCAATTGAAAGCGGAAGTATTGATCAAAAGCAGAATACGGTGCAAACTTGAGATTTATTTTTGTTTATATGAAGCGGATCCTTTTTTAAATTTTGTTTTTTAGTCTTTAATCTTGGCCTGGTAAAGGGGAAGACAGTGCTGCATTTAGAGTGAAATGAAAAAAAAAAAAGATCTGAAGGCTCAAACCCCCCCTGAGCTCCAGGAAGTCTCAGGCAGTGCTGCTTCCCTGGAGGCTACGCAGAACTCAGCTGGCAGGCGGCAATCACAACCTATCAGCATCTTGGCTGCAGTTGCATGGGCAGAATACAAAGCAGTGGATCAGACGGAAAAGCGAAGGACTCAGATATAGATTCTTCTTCAGTTTGAAGGTGAGAAGTTCATCTTGAGTCTAGTAAATTGCACCAAATGCCCCACGTGTGGATAAAACTACAAGGAATATAAATGGTCATCAGTAACTTCTAGGACTTTATATTTTTCCTTTTGCACCTGGCATTGCAGCTGGACCTGAACCTGGGAGCTGATCCAGCGATCAATACCGCAGGAGGTTTATGTATATGACTCATTTCTGTAAAAACTATTTCTGTTCTTCCACACGGCTGAACATGCCTGAGTTAAAAATGAAAATAAATCATTCATTTTTCATCTGAACCGCTTAATCCAATTGAGGCTCGTATTCCGGCAGCCTTCTGGCAAGAGGCGGGGTAAACCCTGGACAGGTCACCAGTCCATCGCAGGACTAACACAAAGAGACAAACAACCATTCACACTCACTCCTAGGGATAATTTTAGAATAAATAACCTAACATGCATGTCTTTGGATGGTTGGAGAAAGCCAGAGTACCGGAGAGAACCTGTGTATGCGTGGGAACATGAAAACTCCACACAGAAAGGCCACCATTTGAGCCTCCCTCTATCTGAGGTTCGAACCAGTGTCATTCTTGCCGTGAGGCCACAGTACAAACCACTATGCCACTGTGCAGCTTGAAAAAGGCACTAGAAGATACATAAAAAAAAATAAAAATGAGAAAATAAATCACTATGGGGAATAACAATACAGGTCATTACTGCAGTAAATCATGAGACACACTAGTTGTAAAACTTTCCACAAGACTGAACAGGTTTTTAGGACGTCACAGATCGACGGTACCTTTAAATTACGTAGCATGCAACACGTGCATTGCACTGTGTGCAGCGTAAACAATAATAACTATTGAACCGTATAAAACAGGCTTGTAGTCATATAACACCTGTCCTTGTGCACAGCGACATTAAACATAGGTTGAACGTTGGCTGATCACCATGTTAGTTTGTGAAAATGGTTATCAAGCTCTGAAACATAACAAAGATCAAAGAGACATATTTGGAACTGCTGATAAAAACAACAATGGCTGCAGCGGCGCTCTTTCCTACAAGATGTAAACATTAAAACACTCACATCTCACCATCAACCTCGTCTCGACTAGAACCTCCTGTACAGCGGGCAGATCTATGCACAGACGAGGAAGCACCAGTTGTAACGTGCAGGAGGCCAAAATGACAGGGAGAAAAGACTACCGAGCATTGTCATCCAAACCAAAAGCAATTACAGGTGAATGCAGCGCAAACATGACAACAGCACTTCACGCAAACCACACAAGCCAGGTGTCATATAAAAGCAGACAAGACGCCTGTCGCATCACATCAACATCATCATAAATCACGTCTTATTTTTGCTCTTTGTGGTCGCTTTATGCCAGGTCTAAAGAAAAAAAACCTGTTAATGTGTCTCCCATGACTCTGCTTTTTATTGTAATGAATCATGAAGGTCCTGCAGGTTTCCATGACGATAAGAGGGTTTTATAATGAAGTATTCACTCCTCCTATGATACACCGAGGTTTCCCTTCTTTCTCGACCCTCATGCTGTTTCTAAGGTGAATTTGGAGGCTGTCCACATCCTTCTCCATACTCTGACTATTATCAGCATCAGCTGATATAACCTGCGTAGCACCTCCATTAAAACATTAGCTTCACTTTGTAAACTTTCTGGGTTTAAATTAGTTTGAATAGTACAGAAAAAAACTTTCAGCTTGTAGTGAAACACATCAGTGTTCAAAAAGGAGTGGGAAGAAGTCTGTTCTGATTGAATCCCATCCTTCTCCCTGTGTCGCCGTCTTTTCCTTTCAACTATCTGCTTCCCCATGTGTCTTTGTTCCACAGCAGAGAAGATCTTCACTGTAGATCAGTCGAACAGCGACACACAGGAATCTTTTGACAAAATAAACACAGCAGTAAAATAAAATTAAAAAAAACCAAAACAATATGATGAAATCTTTCTGCGCAATTCCTCATCAGACATTAGTGTACTAATTTTTAGTGAAACTGTCCTGCTATGGTCTGGTTATCTCACATGTCTCGGCTTGCTGTTAATGACCAGGGTTATACAGTTGTCCTCAAACGTATTCATCCCCTTTTCCTTAAAGAAAAGGCTGAATTTCCAACAGTCACTCAAATTACTGGAGACTGAAATAAGAAACAATAACTAAACATTCTCTAAATTATTATTTAGTTATGTAAGACACTGCTTTGTAATTTAATTAAAATAAAAACACTAAAATAAATAAACAAATTAGTCCTGGACAAATTAGAGCATTTTTCTGCTGAACAGTGGGACAAAATACCTGTCAACAGGTGCAGAAGTCTGACTGAGAGGAACAGAAAACACCTGACTGGAGCGGAAACATTAAAGGATTGTTCAACAAAATATTAGTTTATGAGTGATGTAACAAATATAATTCATTCATTCATTCTAGGGCTGGGCGATATGACCTTTTAGTAATATCCCGATATTTTTATGGCATGTCACGATATACGATATATAGCTCGATATTTACCTTAGCCTTGAATTAATGCTTTGGTGCATACAATCACATCAGTAAGATGATTTTGTGTCTCCATTAAAACATAATTGCTCATACTGCATTAAGATATGCTGATTTTAAACATTCATGCCAAAAGGATGAAATTGTAACAAAGCAAACTGATCAAAACTGTATTTATTGAAGAGTTAAAGCAGTGGCAGAAACATGTCATTTTAAAACAAAATAAAGTGCCTTTGCATGATGTAATAAATGCAACGTATGAAAATAGGTGCTCTAGGGGGGGACTTTTCAAATGATGAACTATTATAAGGCTTTGCTTTATGGATACGTTTTTGAGTTGTCGTGTATTTTTTTTTAATCGCAGAGTTTAGCGTAGAAATCAGTCTTATAATACAGGCAGAATGTCCTCGTATCGTCTCCAATAAACGGCTTCAGCCAGTTTTTAATTCAGGATTTGATTCCCACTCCTTTCTGTACTTTCTAGAGACATGACGAGCTAGATAAACATGCTTGTGTCACACACAGTGGATGAGGTGAGTAAGTGACAGAGGATGTGAATGTAATCAAATATAATGAATTATTTTTGCGTGACGTGAAAAACTTTGTAATTTACGTCCCACTCTGTAATCCAGAGCGGGATCAGTGGCGGATTTGGCTGTTCATTGTGACTGTAGGTGGAGTCATACAGGTGTCCTCTCTGCTCCTCTGACTGGCTGCAGCTGCAGCCGGAGCGACTGAGTGCTTTAGGACGGGGAGAGACTCTCGTTCGTGACAATAACTTTACAATATCCGCTTTAAAGTCAGTCGCCAAAACACCAGGAAAGTCTCCAATAACTCCTGTAAAAGTCACTAGTCGCTTGTCGCTTTTCACAAAAAAAGTCGCCAGATTTAGCGAGTAAGTCGCCAAGTTGGCAACAGTGGCCTCTCATGACGTAGCACGTAGCTCACATTATGTACGTAACTAGGTGCGCTTGCTTTAACTCTCTGTGCAAAGTGGTGCAGAGAGTCGAGGAGGAGGGAGGAAACCCTGCCCACAGCTAAAAACTACTGCGTGACAACGGGATAATCGAATATGACGAATGTAGACATTTTCTATATCGCACAGGGGACTAGCCATGATATCTCGAGTATATTCGATATATCGCCCAGCCCTAATTCATTCATTCATTATCCTAACCACTTAGTCCAGTGAAGGGTCGCAGGGAAGCTGGAGCCTATCCCAGCTGTCTTTTAGTGAATTTAAAGTAATTTCCCAGGCAGCTGTTTTATTTCCGTCTTCAGTGGGAGGGCATGAAAACATATGAGGATGACTGTATATGCTGTTGATTTTTAATGTTTATTATTTCAGACAGGAGTCGAATGCCCTGGCAGAGGAAAGTTAAAGCCGGAATAGACTTGCAGAAAAAAAAAACTAGGTAACACTTTACTATGATGGTACAAGTCATATACTTAAGTAATGTGTAACTCCATCCATCCATCCATCTTCTGCTGCTTTTCCGGGGTCGGATCGCGGGGGCAGCAGCCTAAGCAGGGAAGCCCAGACTTCCATCTCCCCAGCCACATTTGCCAACTCTGCGGGGGGGATCCCGAGGCGTTCCCAGGCCAGCCGAGAGATATAATCCCTCCAGCGTGTCCTGGGTCTTCCCCGGGGTCTCCTCCCAGAGGGACGTGCCTGGAACGCCTCTCCAGGGAGGCGTCCAGGAGGCATCCTAACCAGATGCCCGAGCCACCTCAACTGGTTCCTCTCGATGCGGAGGAGCAGCGGCTCTACTCTGATCTCCTCCCTGATGACCGAGCTCCTCACCCTATCTCTAAGGGAGAGCCCGGCCACCCTGCGGAGGAAACTCATTTCAGCCGCCTGTATACGAGATCTCGTTCTTTCGGTCACGACCCACAGCTCATGACCATAGGTGAGGGTAGGAACGTAGATCGACTGGTAAATCGAGAGCTTCACCTTCTGGCTCAGCTCCTTCTTCACCACGACAGACCGGCGCAGAGCCCGCATTACTGCAGACGCCGCACCGATCCGTCTGTTGATCTCGCGCCCCATCCTTCCCTCACTCGTGCACAAGACCCCGAGATATTTAAACTCCTCCACTTGAGGCAGGACCTCACTCCCGAACCGGAGAGGGCAATCAGCTGAGGACCATGGTCTCAGCTTTGGAGGTGCTGATTCTCATCTCAGCATGCGAATCGCTCAAGCGAGAGCTGGAGATCACGACCAGATGAAGCCAACAGGACCACATCATCTGCAAAAAGCAGAGACCCAATCCTGAGGCCACCAAGCCGGATCTCCTCAACACCTCGGCTGCGCCTAGAAATTCTGTCCATATAAGTTATGAACAGAATCGGTGATAAAGGGCAGCCTTGGCGGAGTCCATCCCTCACCGGAAACGAATCCGACTTACTGCCGGCAATGCGGACCAAGCTCTGACACCTGTCGTACAGGGACCGGATGTGTAACTCATGATGAACTAATGTATTTATTAATGAAGACTTTATCATGAATTTCTGTTGCTCATCATGAAGTAATGATGATCTCAATGTTGATTCGTGTGTTTACTTGATCCTTTGTTGATCATCAATTAATGAACATTAGTTCACTGTTCATTCATCAATAGTGTGACATATTTGCCAGTTTAATTAGAAACATACTTAATTCCCAGCAACTGATTTTCTTTTCATTTTTATTTAAAGCAAGACAGACTCAAAGAAGGTTATTTTGGTGAACATGGATGTAAAAGCACTTTGAGTGACTATTAATAGAGGTTTATTGTAGGTTTTTTGTTTCTTTATTTGTTTTGTTGTTTCTTATCAGAATTTTTATCACTTAATTAATGTTCTATTTGTTTTATTAACCTGCATTTGGTTAAAGAGACAGTATTCAGGGAATGATGTATTTCGGGGAAAATGTGTGTGTGTGGGTTCTATTTCCTCGTGTGTATGTGTGTGTGTGTGTGTGTGTGAAAGAGCTTGTGTCTTTATTGTTTTTAAATGTCTTCTTATCCCCTGTTTGTTTTAATCCTTATGACTTGTAAAGCACTTTGTGTTGCCCATGGCATGAAAAGTGCTCAAGAAGTAAAGTTTGATTTGATTTAAAGCAGCCATGTATTTGATACAAAGCTTTTCTTTAATATACCAGTGTCTTATCTTTATTAAATGTACTGCATTAATACAGGATATTAAAACCCTAATAATCACTCCAAGCGCTTTTACATTTCCATGTTACCCAAGTAAACTTCTTTTAGTCTGTTTTGCTTCAAATAAAAATGAAAAAAGTAGCAGGGAATTAAATCATCTATTTGGAACTAAACCAGCAAATTTGTTGACATTTTGATGAATTAACAGTGAACTGATGTTCATCAATTGATGATCAATTAGGGGTAAAATAATCACATGAATCAACATTGAGATCTTTATTAGTTCAGGATGAGCAACAGGAATTCATGATACAGTCTTCGTAAATTAATGCATTAGTTCATCATGATTTAAGTATATTATTTGTACCAAAAACTACCGGGGATTGGAGAATTAACGGATACAGACCTCCGCTATGATCAATAACTGTATTTACAAGTTGAACTCTTTGTTATTTAGTATGTAGAGCAGTTTAGCTAAACTTCAAATCAAGAGCTGTCTTAGTAACCAGTTAAATGAAGACATGTTTTGCTCTAAAGTGCAGGGACAAACCTTAACCCCCCCCCCCCCCCCCCCTCCCCCTCCCACCCCTCCAACCCCCAGCTGCTTTTTCTCATTACTCCCATTGTCCCATCTCTCTCCTTTACATCCAAAAGCGAACTTTTATTGTCCTCAGACTTCAGATGAGCCAATCAGACAACCTTCAGTTCAGATCCAGCTCAACTCTGACATGCTAACACCGTTAAACCAGTAAAGACACACTGTGGTGGTGTGGTCGCTGGTACTAAAGACAGATTAACACAACGCTACCTTTGTTTTGTTTTCCTTTCAGGTCGAGCCTCTATATACGATGAATTACAAGGATCTAACCAAGATGAATTAAAAGCAGGGATGGCCTTGCTGAGATTAAGTAAAGCCTGTAGGGTAGTGATGTGCGGTAATGTGTGCGATTCGTCATTAAGATGCCCTCTAGGCAGAGCAGGACAGGATCTTCCAACAATTTGATTAGCTTGCTTTCATTTGATAGCAGCAGGCAGCAGGCCCAGAGACGGAGCTAAAAACAGACAGACTGGGATAAAGGGGAAGGGCTAGATTGTTTCTAGAGCATCAAAGTGCCACAGACACTCTGAGTGTCAAACTAGAACTGTTTTGCAAACTGAAGTGCAGAAGCATTGTATGACTATGAACGTATGCATGTAAAGAAACAACAACGACATTAACTCAATTTGTTTTGGTTCAAAGTACTGCAGAGGTGTGGATGGAGCAAATGTGAACACAGAGCTGTGAACAGCGAGGCAGGACGTCTGTGTCAGTCTGATGGACTGAAGTCATGTCTTCTTGCTGCAGCCTTTGAAGGTGGTCATTTTAGCTGTAATTATCAGGCTGCAAACTAATGCTGCCAGCGGTGGATGTCTCTGAATCTTCTCTGTCACAATGCAGGAAGATGTGCTTTTGGAGGCTGTGATACAAAACCAGGCTTTGCAGAATATGTGTGTTACTGGCTTTAAGTGCATGAATTACATTACGGGTTTTGTTCTAACAAAATAAACTTACATGTGAATGAGCCGTCAAACACGGCAGACAAATTGTGACTTAAGAGTTCATAGTTGTTACATATCTGCATTAGATTGCAAAATCTTGGTCAAAGTATGTTTAAACTCCAAGCTATGTATAATATTATACATCATATAATATATATTAATATAAATATATATTAATAAAATATTTTTCATTTTCATTACATGTAGAGTTTCAAAGCTTTTATTCCCAGTCAACATGCAGACATTATGTTTTTATAGGGCCGCCTCGGATGTCAGATAATGATATAAAAATAATGAATCAGCAGCGTAAAGGACAACTAAAACAACAAGAGAGAATTTATTACAGAGAGTATTTTGTAGAAATAAGTTACAGATTGACAGTGACCAAGCCTTTTCTCATCTGCATATCATCCTCTCGTGTGTTGGCTTCCAGTAGAATAAATACTGGCATTGAAACAAACCCACACAGTAAATTACTTACATATTTACACTTTATCATCCAGCTGTTTTCTTTAGACTTTTACTGTTGTTTATGCTACCAACTGTCCTCACAAATCAAACTCTAAGCAGCTCATTTTTATCACCACTGTGCATTAGAAACATCTTTTCAGCTTTATTAAAGCCATAGAGGCCATTATTTTAGATCTTTCTAGACAGGCATAAAATTTTATAGTAATTTTTTTTTAAATCTTTAGCTGCTCCTTATTTTACCATTGATTGAAGCTATCCGATTGGTAGAAAGTTTGACAGGAAGTGGCTTCATGACAAGGTCAAACTACAGACCTGTTAGCAAAATGCTAAAAGTATTTGTCTTTTCGAAGGATTAAAATAAAACATATAACACAGATCACCTGTTGTGGATGTATTGATCAGCTATTAGGGCTGTGACGATATACTTTCACTTCGATTCGATTCCGATTTTTTGGGTGTCGATTCGATTTAAATTGCGATTCTCATTATTCTTCAATATAGGTGATTTTGAAGACTCAAAACAAAATAAAAATGTACTATACTTTTGTTGTGGTTCCTGCTCTGGTGTGTGCTGAGGTGGGTGTGCCTGTTTCCCCGGTAACGAGGTTTGCACCGGTTTCTGATCTGGTAAATCAGCAGCAGCAAGATAAAAGCCCAGCTCAGTCCCCAAGTCATCGCCTGGTTCTCAGCTATTCTCAATATTTCTGCCAAACTAATCCCTCGCCCGATTTAACCAGTTTGTCCGTTTTTTCACCAGTGAGAGATTCCTACCTGTCTATCTGCCATTCTGCTCAGGAAAACAATAAAGCCTTTACTTGAAACTAAAATCCTATCTGCGCTTGGATCTCCTACACCACAACAACTTTTTTTGCTCATTTTCCTTGATTTCAATGAGGAAAAAACAACATAATGACCAGACCATCATTTTGCCGCTGTAATGCCCAAAAAGGCAAAAAAAAAAAAAAAAAAAAAAGATAAAAACAATAACAATGACAAATTGTTTTATAAAGGATTATTTGTATTTATTTGAAAAAAAAAAAAAAAATCCATTTAAAATTGTGAAGTAAAAAAAACCCAACATTTAATTTTACAATTTGATTTCCTACCCCTATCAGCTATCTTTTCATTTTCAGTGGTTGTAGCTCCCAAACTTTTGACTGGGACTGTACATATGAGCAAAGAATTTCAATCAATGAAATCACAATCAGATGCGAGACGGCCTTCAGAATAAATGTTTTTGTGAGCAGAAAAGACCACAGATACCCAGTTTCTGTTTGTCACGTGAGCCTGGATTTCTGCCTATAATCCAGGATGTTGTGGATTAAATCTTAGTCGTAATTTTGAATTCAGAAGGAAAATTTAATGCCACCAACAACCACCAACCAAAGCTGAAGCAGACTGGAGTTGAAAACACTGCAGACTCTGCGTCGTTCTGTCATGATGAAAGATGCTGAGCCAAAAGGAGAAGCTCTGTCTATGATATGACCCTCTAAAGGAGTAAATCACAGAAACGAGCGAGAGTTTCCTCTGCTGGGTGGCCAGGCTCTTCCCTCAAACATCCGGGAGGTGCTCAGAGTAGAGCCAGATGAGGTGGGTTGGGGAGTCTGATTAGGATGCATCCTGGCTGAGTTGTTACAGGGATGTCCCATCAAGAGGAAGAGCCAGAATAAGCTGGAGGTACTCTCTTGGCTGGACGGGGAAAGAAGTGTGGAGAGACCTGAAGCAAGCAGTTCGTGTGATAAATCTTACAGAAGCTGTCATTGCTGCATGAGGTTGTCGCAACAGATACTGAAACGAAAGGTTACATATTTTAGCTACTCATGTATTTTTATAAATAACTATGGATAAAAGCCTTGAGTAGACATAAACCACGCATGATGCGAGGTAACAGAGAAACTGTCACGGATAAGTTCAGGTTTCAACGTCTTTCCCAGTTTTTTGTTTAATGCTGATCAATCGTGGAAAACCAGGTTTATATTGTATGAATTTGATGACACAAAAATATTAAAATACCCATTTATTAAACAAAAAAAGTTGTGTTTGTTGGTTTATATTGTGATAAAAAATGAAAAAAACAACTTAACTTTTTTGAGAAACAGCAGAAGCTGTTGTGCATTGTCACCAAATCTAAATAGCTGTAAACACAAATCATGATGCTTGATTAAGAATGTTAAAATACTGCTTATACATACTCAGAATCAACACAATGCTTTATTTCTGTCAGGTTATTTCACATTATATCCAAACTTTTTGTTTAATATGATTGTTCAATAAGTAATCTATTTGTCTTTTATCCATCAATGGTCTTTTTCATTTTTCCTTAATTGTATTTACATTCAAACTTGAATAAAGGATCTTATTCCATAGTAAAGGGGATGTTACTTCAGTGTTTCTAATGCAGAATAATGGATGTGTAAAATAATTATTACTTTAAGTGGGAGGTTGTCTGGCAAAACATGTTTGCTCCACTTTAGTTTTCTAAAAATATTTCTGATTGAATTATATAGCACAGTGCACAGACTAGACATCTTATATGATTGACACTCTCTAGTTGCAGTGAAATTAATCAATAAAATTCCTATTTGATTAGATTACTAAGATATAAACATTAACCCTTTAAAGGGCACTCAATGAAATACCTTGAAATTAGAGATTTGAACCTAAAATTGTCCTTCTGGTATGAACCAAGACCTCCATTCTGTTGTTACATTTTTATGTTTTACGCTGAAAATTAAAGAAATCAAAGTGATCAAAAGCCTGATCACCAGCCTGATTCAGGGTTAATAAGAAATGGATGAAATTTGTGTGTTTTTTGACCAATATGTTGGAATGATACAAAATGATCAGGTATAAATAAATGATATCACACATGGCAGTGAAAAGTATTCATTTATGCGGTTTATAAAAACTTGGCTGCTCCCTCCGAGCTGCGTGACAAAGTTTAACCGACAGTTCTGGTGAGAAACCACGTCTGCAATAACAGCTTCCACCAGGGAACAATAGACACCATTTCTATTTGGAGCGAAGCTTCCTCCGTCTCGAGTGGAAACAGGTAGGTCGCTTCTACTTTCCTCTACTATGCAGAAGGCGCTGGGAGAGAATGATGTCTTCTGAGGTGACGTAAAAAGTTTTTTTTAGATCACACTCGTAAAGGTTATTCTATCTTTAGCCGTCTGAATAAAAGATAAACAGCATCTGAAAGTCTTTGATTAGTGGACTCATTGATAATCCGGTAGATGTCAGATATCATTGATGAGGTGAAACTGGACTCTGTGGGAGGATTAAACTGTTGCCTCTCCACACAAACAAGCTCTTTTCTTTTTCTTCCTCCATTCAAACATGATCTTTCTGTCCTCCTCCCTTTCTCAGCTTGCCTGCCTCCTCCTCCTCCTCCCCCAACATCTCCTCCCTCCCTCCCTCCCTCTCTCTCTCTTTCTCTCCTCCTCGCACCCCTCCTACCGTTTGGACTGCAGCAGTTTTTCCTCAGCCTCCCGTCTTTCTCTCAGCAGCCTCTGCAGGTGGAGGATCTCCCTCTGGTAGGACGCCGTCTTCCCCTCCGCCGCCTCCTCCAACGCTGCCAGTTGGGTTGACGTCTGCCTCCGGTACACCTGCACACACACACACACACACACATCCAAACACACACAGAGGAATGAGATGTGGAGTGTTGCTATGAAAGAGGCGGATTTACATGAAGGACAGCGCAGCAGAGGCAAGTGGAGTGGAGCAGGGGGAGTCACACACACTAGGACAAGGTGAGGAGCAACACACACACACACACACACACACACACACACAATCTGCAGATCTTTATATTAAAGCCAAAAAGAAAAAATCTGCTGTTTGTCCATCCGTACTTTTCCTGAATGTGATGTTTGGCTACAGGACGAGAACTTGTTTGTGTGTCCATTAAATGCTGCGTTAGTTTCCTTTTTTTTTTTTTTTTTTACATCTGAGGTGTTGTGTTTCCTCATCAGCAGCGGTTGAAATGCTGACAGCCCCAAACTCCTGCTGGCGCTGTAGCACACACTCAAACAAGTGGAATATGTTTCTGTGTTACACACTAGTTGATGCAGAGTCATGACAATGAAGCAAAAGTAGGAACATCAAAGTAAATAAAAAGGTCCGTAATAAAGACAGCTGCACAAAAAGACGCAGAGATGGTGGAAAATCTGTGTTTGCTGTTCTGCTTCTGCTGTTTGAGACAGTTTGGTGAGGAGAAAAATGAGGTCTGAATGAGGACAGATGGTGTGTGTGCTAGCCTTTAATCAGCCAGTGTGTGTGTGTGTGTGTGTGTGTGTGTGTGTGTGTGTGTGTGTGTGTGTGTGTGTGTGTGTGTGTGTGTGTGTGTGTGTGTGCATTCTTGTGTCTGCTTGATAAAGCGTAAAACAAACAGGTTGCTCTGACTCTTCCACTTCACATGATAACAGATCACTAATTTTTACTTGTGACGTATCAGAGCAGCAGCAAAGTGACTTATTTCTTCTCCTCAGTAATTCATTTAAAGCTTATTTAACATCCTTAGAGGCAGTTCTTCTGTGCTGCACAAATGATACTTTTTCTTTCCTTTTGAGGCAGTGATAGAAATAACAAATCAGCAGACTTGTGTCATTCACAGAAACTAACTGTATCCCCAGCAGGAAAAGGTTTAATACTGTCTGTAAACATGAACTCTGGACAAAAAAGGCTTTCTGAAGATCATCATCACAAAAGAAGAAAAGATTTCTCTTCTTACTTCTCAGAGCAATGATTTTGCTCTACTCTACAGGACTTTTGTTGCCATTTACAAACTGAAATTCCTCACATTTCTTGATGAAATCATGAACAGAAAGGAGAAATATGGAGACTGTTTCTAGTTTGCACGATTGATTGAAGCTATCTGATTGGTGGAAAGTTTTAAAGGAAGTGACTTTATCATCAGGACAAAATATAGATTTCTAGGCACAATGGTAGAAATATTTTTCTTTTTAAAGGATTAAAATAAAACAAATGGCACAGATCACCCATTGTGGATGTATAGATCAGGTGTTAGGGCGGTGACGATATGCTTTCATCCCAATCCGATTCGAATCGGATGTTTTGGGTGCCAATTCAATTTAAATTGTGATTTTCACAATTCTTAAATATTGGTGATTTTTGTAGACTCAAAACAAAATAAGTTTGCAGGATTGAACTGAGGTATAATGTCACACTGTTGTGCCATGCAACAACATCTAATTTGGTGTCCATCTTGCATCCTGTCTCTTCTCTGCGGTCATTCCAGTTAGTAAAAGTCAGTCCAACGCTGACTCTCGTCTTATCCCTTGCTCTGTCCCTTCTCTCTCTCTCTTTCTTTTCCTCTCTTCCAACAATAATAAGCTCTTGGGTTGCTTTGCTGAATCAGACACGATGCAAACAGAAATGCGACATGGTGCCACAAAGCTGCACAAGGTGTTCCTGACTGGAAAACAAGGTTGAAAAGAGAAGTTTGTGAGCCTCAGGATGCTGCATTACACCTACGCAGTCGTTTCTATGCATTCTGTGCCACTATGGCCATTCAACGAGCGTCCGTAATGATGGTCAGTTTTGAAGATGTATTAAACAACTTTCTGGAGTAGGTAATGTTACGGAGCTAGTAAGATTTGAAAAGTGGGCTTTAAAAAAGCCCAGCTGCCCGCCCCACACTCCACCCTCCACTTGACCTGAACTTGCACATCACAGACCTACAACTTTCTCTTTCTCGGCTGTTTAGCAGGAGGAGGCAAATAAACCGAGCCGGGTCGGGAAATCCCTCCTGCATTTTCTCAGCCATGTTTGCCTTCGAGTTTCTTCTTCACTACTTTGTATTTTCATCCTAACATGCTGTTTATATGCAGGGTGTGGCTATCAGGTATGCTGGAGGGGGAGGAGGGGAGAAGCTTACAAAATATAAGAAATGAACAACTCCATTTCGGTCTGAACATTTGGATTTTTACAGATTTACAGTAAACTGAGGGGTCTAACTATATTTCTTATTGTTCATAATTACAAACAAGAAACCACTTCATGCAAAATTAAAAAAAAATGTCTCAGAGCAAGATGACCAACTATAGCTTTAAAACTTCACAGCTTATTTATTCTATTCTACAGTCATGTAGCAGAAGCTTTTATCCAAAGCGACTTACATACGAGTGAGAACAACACAAGCACAAAATCAAACAGTAGAGGACATTGTAGGAAGGTGCTGGTGGACTGTCCAGTTGGATGCAGGTCCTTCAATGAAGTGCAATAGGCTTTTTGTTGTTGTTGTTGTTGTTGTTTACTCGCTTCTTATATATATATATCTTACATAATATCATCTATATTATAATACAAAGAATTAATACCACCATGTTTGTTGCAAAGAACTGCGCTAAGTTCTCCAACTTTCCAACAAATATAGCTCTACTAAGTGTTGATGACACAGTGACATCTATCATGTGCATTTCTGGAGCCGCTGCGACCCAGCAGCGTTCCCTTACTGAGAAACCCCACAATCCAACGTTTTCACACTGTGTGACGCTGCAGCAGAGTTTTGCTTCACGCTACAAAACAGACATAAACACACTGGCTGATTTGAACATGTAATGTCACTGATTCGGCAAAGAAATGCAAGAAGATTAAAAGAGAGAAAGACACAAAACAGGAGTTATTGTAAGATCGTCTTTTGCTAGCTGAAGAGAGCTAAAATGAGGTCAAATGTAAGATGGATGACAAATTAGCCATCAATAGGGATCGCGTCTCTGAGAAAATGGCAAAAGTTCTGTAGTGTGTCTTTCATGTCAGCAAGTTTTCTAGAGTTACTTTAAAGCAATATGTGACTTCCTGACCTTAAAAATCTGTGTTCCAGACTTGATTGATGGCATAGTGGCTGCGTTTCCATTACCAGTAGAGCCACGTAAGACCTAAATGTTGTGATTTTAAAAAAATGGTAATGTATGGTAAATCTCTCAAAAATCACTAAAATGTTTTTCTGCTCTCACAAGGTGGTTTATTTTTTACATTTTGATATTTTAGTTTACAGCTAAAGTAATGGAAACACTTTCGTCACATTTACATGTCCCCAGAAATGACTTGGGGGGGTTGCTCGACCAGTTCATTTCAAGTAAAGATGCTGTAGTATGAAGTATTTTCACAATTGATTAAAAAGAAAAAAATTACTGTTATTCTTGATAACAAACAACGACATGCAGAGTTTTACAATGAATTAGAAAAGCAGATGAGAAGGGTATTGATAAACCGTGGCAAAACCTCAGCAGGAAGTAAAAAAAAATACCCTAAAACAAGGCGATATGGCTGGCAAAAGCAGCATTTCTCACCAAATCTCATCTGCAGGACACAGTCCACACAGAAAAGAAACCATCTCTACATACATAGATGTAGTGATTATTAAGACCCATTTCTATTGTTCTAACAATTTCTTCATTGTCATTGAAGCTTGTTTCTCTATATTCATTCATTTCTATAGTCCAATAAAGGGTCGCAGGGAAGCTGGAGTCTATCCCAGCAATCATCAGGTGAGAGGCAGGGTACACCCTTACTGGTCACCAGTCCACCACAGTTAAACAACATATTCGATATAAATCTCTCTAACTTAAAAAGATACACTCATTTTAACCATTTCACTCCCCTTGCCAATGTCGTAGCTAATACTGGCATCCCATGACACAAGCATGCACATCATCATGAATGGATGGCAGCATGTAGGTGAAACTGAAACTGATTATTACTCAGAGCACAAAATCAGTAAGATATTCATACAAGGTTCAACTCATTTACAGCTGATTATAAAAAGTTATACCTCCATTAATCTGTAAATGTGTCACAGTGAGGAAGACCAATGTGCATTTTACGGCAAGCTCTTCAACCATTTTGCTTCTGAAAGCAGAAAAATATCGTATCACACAAACTGGATCGCTCCATTCAGCATTCTGTCACGACTATTTTTCACTGCACACCACAAACCCCGGCGTTTCACTGCATGACAGATTTAGATTCAGCTCAGAGGTCTGACTGACATTTGCATCTTTTTTATACCTGAAGGAAGCGCTCGAAAGATTGTAGCAACAAGTACATTTCAAGCATCATTAGTCCAACATTTGTTCCTGTTTCCTTCACTCAGTCAAGAGCAGCGCAGCTAGAAGACCTAATACCAACAAGGCAGGTTGCTGTGGTTCAAGAAATATATGTACGAGTGAGGCTAAAAGCAGCAAGCAGCGTTTCACCCAGACATGCAAACTGCGTGTAGAACTGTCAATAAAGTCGCAGTTAATGCATCCGACTGATTAAGTATCTGAAATGGCTTCTATTAACTGATGGCTGGCACAGAGAGAGCACAACTCTGAGTGCAGGCTTGTGTGAGTGACTGTGGTGTGCAAGCTTATAAAAGGAAGAACATTTATGTAAGAATAGCTAATAGTGCAACAGGACGTGTTGCCTAAAACAACAATATAGTTGCACAGAAATGCATTTAAATTGGATTAAATAAAACTTGAGTTCTTCCATCAGAGATAGAGGCTTCTTTTTCTTCTTCTGGTCAAGTTTTAACCTGCATGTGAGGGTGAACTGTGTGCACAGACAGATTTCTGGAGGTTTCCCTGAATCCATGCAGTGGTTTCCAGAAGAAAATCCAGTAGCATTCAGTTTTTACTCTTGAACCTTGTCCCACGTGCACAGAGATTCCTTTATACTCTTTTGATATTATACACTGTAGATAGTGGGATAATTAACTTTTTCACAATTTTACGTTGCAGAACATTTTTATAAAAACGTTCCACAGTTTTTTAGAAACCTTCATGGATTCCTAAATCTCTGAGAGTCTCTGCTTCTCTGAAATGCTCCTGATAAACAGTACCTAGTCGTCCTGCTGACCTGTTACTGCTCCTTTTATTCTATTCTTATATTTATTTGGATATAAAAGGGCGACTTTCCTGCATGATGTATTAAATGTGTGCTTTCGCCAAGAGCTGCTGAACAAAATTTTGATGTGCTTTACCTAATCACAACAAGATCCTTGATTCTTGATAAACCGAATTAGCTGTGAAATGCTCGTCCAGTTGTTTTCATCTTTTGTTTATATTCCAAAGGAAATAAAATATGTCTTTATGAGATCAGCAAAACGTTCACTTTTGACATTTTACAGTGTCCCAACATTTCTGGAAAGGTGTGTGCACACTACCATTTAAAAGTTTGGACACAGTTTCCCGATGGATTTAATGGGAATTTTCATAAGTAGCGCTAAAAAGTTTTATCTCAAGTTAACAGCATGAACTCTGATACAGTTAGAAAAGTGAATGAATGTTCAAGTCACGTTCAGCAAAACTCACAAACTACAGAAAGCCAACTTTGTTCCAGCAAGGAGACTCGCTGACAGCCTGAATATATTCACCTGAATCATATCTATTCTCTTTATGCACAGGCAGCTGCTTGGTTTAAGAGCTTTAAGAGTCTGGAATTTGGCCTTCCTCTCTCTCTGCCCACCCTGTCCACATGTTAATACCCGGTTCTACGCAGTAATAGATGGACCAATGACGAGGAAATCAAAATGTCTCCAGCCACACAGGGAAGTGGGAGAGGCAGCCAAAGCTGTGACATTTAGCCACAACAAGCTGGGCTGAGGGACGCAAAGCGGATACATTCACCTCCCCACCTTCCTCGCAGCGGCCCGGGAGATGCTGACCTTCTACACACAGCAGCATTGAAAATAAAATCCTATCACGCTGAGTCATAACTAATTATGAATAATTTCTCTGAGAAGATGAGATGTGCGACAGTCAATCACTTATAAAGTCAACTTTCAGGTTACAAGGTGAGGTGTGTTGACTTTGACATCACATGCTTTGTTAGCCCATTGAGACTGCAGCATTGCTGCATCAGCACGACCACTGGGCAGTCAGACATGTCTGGCAGGAGATGGTCGCATGGCGGGCGAAGGAAAGGTGCAGGGATCATAAAGCACATCCTGCAGAATGCCGAGAAAGAACTTTGATTATCTACAAGTCCAGTGTTGCCAGGTCCGCTTATTATATGCGACTTTGGGCTTGTTTTCATCCAGCTGGTTGCTTGTTTTTCTCACACAATCTGGCAACATTGCACATGTCCGTCTCGTTTCTGTTAATTCCAAGTTTGCAGGGAACTAATTGTAAGGACATTTATTACTAAGAAGTCCTAATTGTTCTGAGTCATTCCTTTTCTGAGTTGTTCATATAAGCCGCAGCTATCAGTAAAGTCTGCTGCATTGTACTTAATATTTATTTTGATATAAACAACTGGATGCACATTTGAGTGAGTCAACGTTTCACCTTTAAGCCTGTATATTGAACAGTTACCTGGTGCTTTTGTTGGTCTGTTTACAAAACCAGCTGGAGTTGATCCTTTGAGTCTTACAGCCTGCTTGAAGTATCTGCATTGCCATATGTGCTGCCTTATGCTGGCACAGAGTTTGTGCTGCGAGCAGCAACATCTCGCCTGAATGCAGAGTAAAGCTGAAGCGTAAACACCCTCCTCTCCCATCAGCCACCAACTTGCTGATGTTTTCATCAACACATCAGTGGCATCGGGATTCCTTAGTTTAAAAAACATTTTTGCTACTTTTTCCCCGTGTGTTTTGCTTCAGTTCACGTCTGCACAGTTTGAGTCTTTCCAGCAACGCCAGAAGCTGATGCACTGGATCGACGTTTAATGAAGCAAAAGGAAATGCAGGAAGTGAATGGTTGCTCGCTGCAGGCAGGCAGTGGAGAAAAATCTTCTCAGTATAACGATGAGGACAACACCAGTGCATTTATTTTATTGTACTGGGTCATTTCCAGTAACAGACTATTAATGCCAGTAGTTGGGATTTTCCGGCCGCCTGAGGCTTGTACAGAAGTGTTTATACTGTTTGGCTTTCGGGGGTTTAACGATTGAGCATTAGAAAATTAAAATTATGCAGGACCTCTCCCAGAGGCCCACAGTCAATTTCTGGCCAACTCAAAGTTGAGAAAATATAAAACCCTGAGGCACCGTGGGGTTTTGAAATAAAAAAAATCATTATGGAAACGAGAAAAGACCCTGCTGAAGAAATAAATGAAAACAACTGAACGGTTTAGTCGTTTTTGTTACTGCTGCATGTCCAAAGTGATACCTTTATCTCATTTCTAACAGGTTTTCTGCATGTCTGTGCTGTGATTTTAGCAGGGTTGTGTCAACAATGCAGATGCAGTTTTGTGATATTTATTGTGGACCTCTTAGGATGAATCTCATCGTGTCTTGACAGAATCTCCACAATATCTTCTCTCTGTGTGCCACATGCTATGACAAAGCAGCTCTATGTCTGAAAAACATCTCCAAAGCAGAAGAAAACTGGCCTCCAGCTTCACTGTGGGCATGTGTCGCTGGTTACATACTGAAAATATATCAGCACTACATTATCAACACACACAGGATACAGTAGAGACTTTCTCAATCAAAATAGGACAAATATAGCTGAATTAATGAGGGCTGCTTTTCAACTGGAGGGAGTGTGCTTTTTTTCCCATGTTTTATAATTAACCAGTGTGCACACAAGAAGAAGTGACAGGAAAGGGGAAAAAAAGTAAAATAACCATAATATTCTAGCAGCTGGGACACCAAAGGAATACTGCCAAATAAAAGGGGAAAAAAATTGTAAAATAACATTAAAATTCCAAAATAAGAAAATACGTAATACCTTCGCTTTTACATGACATCTTTAGGTTTATTTAAGCTTTTTAATGTTTAATAAAAGACACTTAAATGTACAATAACATTTAAATAGTCTATATATATGGTTAAAAAAAAAAAAAGTTAAAATGACAAATGATTGCCTTGATTAATTAGTTATACTATACAATTTTATGGAAGATGTACTTTTTTTTATGTAATACAATTTTACATACTGGCTTTTTATTTTATTAAACAATAATGAAATGTAATGAGATATATAGATATATATATATATATATATATATATATATATATATATATATATATATATATATATATATATATATATATATATATATATATATATGTGTGTGTGTGTGTGTGTGTGTGTGTGTGTGTGTGTGTGTGTATACATACACACTAATTAATTTTCTACCATTATCTTTATACTTCTACTATGCAAATAATACTACTACTAGTTTTTGATAAATCTTTTATGTTAACTTAAATAATATTTCTTTTTAAAAGATATATATCTCATGTGCATCCAGCACAGAATGCAGACCTCATTAAACCAATCTTATTTGCACTATCTCTCTAACAATATTTCTATTTTTCATCTGGCTATTACCATGCAGCTGTTAATTTTGGGAGTTAAGGTCAAAGAAAAACTCAGTTTTGCGTATTATGGCCTCAATATTTATTCAGTCAGTCTCAAAGGAGGTAGAGGAGGATGGCTGAAGGCACGGATTAACAATTAGTCATCTAACACACCCCAAGCCCAATCTGAAGGTATCTCCTACTAGATGGATAAAGTTAACTGAAATTGATTGGACACAGAACAGAATGTAGATTTGTACTGAAGCAGCTGTAAAGTTTTTGTTTATCTCGCTCCTAAAAAAAAATAACAATGTAAGCACAATACCAATGTCATTATTTTTTACATTTCTCCCCCAAACTTGACTGTTGGCAGACAGACGTTATTTACAGCAGGTTCTGCTGCTCAGATAAGCCATCTCATTCATGTCTCACATAACGGCATGCAACATTACAATATGAAGGCTGTTGTGCTATAAATTCTGTTTTTTAGCAGGAAAATATGGAGAAAACCTCAAAAAACACTTTTAAAGCACTCTCACGGCACCCTTTAGCACATTTGGGTAAAATAAATAAAAAAACAACTTTGGCTGCAATGTAAACGTGAAAGAAATGAATGAGAACATGAAGCACAACACAACAAAATCTCAGATGGGTTCGAACCATAGATTGTATATAAAAAGATAGACGGAGCCTCCGTGACGTCACCCGTAGGTTTCTGAAGAGCTGAATTGAAGCTCGGTGGGCGGTTCCTACCATTGCCATCTTGGCAGGGGCATGCGTGTCGTCTCGCCCGAAAAATACAAATATGGGCAAAGAGGTGGAGCTGAGAGGGGGGCTGTGAGCGTCATGGTGGATGATTGACACCGAGCGAACTCCGAGCTGCCTGTAGCTTAGAGCTTACTGAGCTAACCTGGACATAACAGGAGCTAACCAGCTAACGGAGGTAAGCGGGCTGAAGTTAAGTCACGTTGTTAACCGGCTAAAAACCGAGATTGTTCTACATTCTTCTTAATTGAAGCGGGAGATTGTGTACCTGTCAATCAAAAGGACACTCTTCTAAATGTGCCAAATTTCGTGATAAAATGTGATTAAATTACTTTTAAACAGGTGAGTTTGAAAAAAATTCACACTCCCCCCACAGTTGTCATGAAGGTAAACCTGACCTATTATACCTAAAATGGATTTTTGAACCAGGCTGTAAACATGTTTATTTCTGCTGTGAAGTTGGTCTTTTTAACATGGGTGTCTATGGGGATTCGCTCTGGTTTGCAGCCCCTAGTGGATGAAGGGGGAACTACAGTTTTATGCACTTCCGCATAGGCTTCACTTTTTACCACCTGAGGTTGCCACTTGGTTCAAACAGAGTCTCCATGCAATGAATCAATAGTAATCAGTCAACGGTCTCATGCCATCCAAAGGTTTTAGCAACTGGTGAACTTAGAGTATGTAATTGTGGTGGTGTACTACAACACAGAATAACAAAAGTCTAAAAGCTAACAGTTGTATTATTGAGCTAAACCAATCACAAAAACAACAGAAATACCTTTTTTTGTGCTTGTTCTCACTATATTACTGCAGATCCACTGCTGGGCCATGAATTCATCCCCACATCTGACTGATCTTGTTATTAACCTTATGTGCTGGCTTTAGCAGCAGGTTTGAGCTTCTCTCTGCTTCACCATCTCCTGTGTTTTCTGCATTACACAGCAAGAAGCTGTGAGAACTGAGCCAAAACCCTGCAAAAATCCACGCCAATTGTGATGAAACACAATGTGACAAATAGAATTTTCTTTTAAAAAAAAAAGTGTTATTTTAGTTCCACGTGTCTTTTTCACAGCAGATAAAGGGAGAAAATTCCTGACTATTAGCTTGAAAGATGGTATCTTAAAAGTGGATTTGTAGAGTGTATAGAGTATAGAGGACACAAGTGACTGTATGTTGAGATAAATGCAACATTCCACCAGATTTTGGTTTATCATGCAGTAGCTAAAGTCAGAGAAGCCAACAATACCAAATAGTGTTTTGTTTTTTGTCAGCTCAAAATGCTGATTCAGCATTCACGGTTGTTTGTTAGTTTTCAGTTTAGGACAGAATTCACCTCGTTTTTCCACGCCCACTGACATTTTAAATAGCTGCAGCTACTTAGACACTGTAGCTATATAGCAAGATTACTTAATCAACAAAAAGCCAAACAAACTATTAAAAGGTTGGATGGAGGAACTTCTTTTGTTTACAATTATCATATTAATAGTCCCTTGTTGCTCTGTGACCGTTACATACAGTTATGCAAAAGACAAGTGTGCCTGGTTAAAGTTCGCCAAGTCATCTGTTAGGGTCCATTCACATCAGGATAGTCCGCTAGACTCGGTCTGATTGGGAACTCGGCTTAGTTGTAAGGGGGTGTATCCATTCAGACCGAGATTGTGTTCGTGCTGCACTTTGGTCAAATAAGCCAAAACTTTACAAATAATATATCCCCGTTCCCACCAAAGGTGGCGCTGCGCTAGTAGAGAGGACATGAAGAAGAAAACTGCGAGTTAAACATGGAGACGAAACTATCGCTGTCTTATGCAAGTTTACTGCAGAAATACACTGCAACAATGGAAACAGTATGAACAACAGTCAAGGCAGAGGACTCTTAACACAATCACTATGTATTTACCCACAATGCAATACTACATCAAATGCAGGAAGTGACTTATTTTTGTAGACCACTTCCTGTGTTTGGTCCGCTTGAAACGGGCCGAGACTTGCGTCTGTAGGCAGACTGAGTCAGCTTCTTTGGTCCAAATCAGAATTCGTTTGGCACATTCGCAGCTCCCCAATGAAGCGGATTTTCCAAGCAAACGGACTAAAATTCGAATAAAAAAGGCCAATGTGAATGTGCCCTAAAAGCACATCCAGGACAGAGGAGAGCATCCTCTCCAGCCCAGTTTTGACAGTTTTGTTTGCTTTGGCATATGACTAACTGCACCACACTCTTTGTTAACAACAGATTTCATACACACTCATTCTTTGCTTGTTATTTATTTATCCAAACATTTAGTTTATAAATTATTATTATAAAAACTCTCCAACCGTCCTCTGGCTTTCATGTTACTGGGTCATAGAGCCATGGTGTGGTAACATTTAAATAAAATGGCACATTCGCAGCATATTTGTTATTGAATTACAATACACATCTATCAGTTCGCCGTAGAGTTGTAGACATCAGACTGGAACCAAAAGTATACGTTGCTCCTCCATATCTTTGTATTTCAGCTTGTATTCCAGCTTCATCAGAAGGAATTATTGGATTTCCCTTTGGGGATTAATCAAGTATTTTTCATTCATTCATATCTATTGATTTTGTAATCTAAACCTTAAACGTCCAGGGATAGTCCATTACAATAAATATGTGTTTAAGTATTGTATAGATTTATAAACATGAACAATAGAAACAGTATTTTAGATGTAAAACTATGATAACTGATTAACAGTGGCCAAAACGGTTCGTCACTTGCCGTAGTCGATACAAAGTTGTTGTAGCATCTTACTCCTCCTTCTCCAGTTGTTGGGATCCTTTCAAACGGCACAAATAATACCAGTCAACATTAAAGAAGTGTCTGATATCAGTGACACGCTGGTGGAAATCACTATGAATTGCTATGGATTTGAGTAGCAACAAGTAATGTCAATACAACTGGAAGTCAATATGTCTAAGGATACATAAGGTGAATTAAAAACAACTAACTTGTGTTTTACAAAAAGACCAAATTCCTAATTCTAGTTTAGTCAGCTCTTGAGAAGGACATAATTACCTTTGACTAGACAGAATGTCTTGAAATTGGAGCTTTTTCTGTAGGTTGTTTATAAGTTTCTAATTGTAATAATGAGGCCATTTAAAATTATTTTTACTTTTAAAGTAACAAAATGCAACTTTCTGACCTTAGAAATATGTGTTTGATGGCACAGGGAGATAAATCATGTATGTTCCTTAGGCATTTGTTGGTTTGCAGCATGTTATTTTGCAGCAAGGATGCTCCACAATATAAGTTTCTTCAATTCAAAAGGCAGGGAACTAAACTCAGGCTTGAAGACAACTCAAGCAATGAACCAGCACAGGAAAAAGAAAGCAAGCAAGAGGTATAAATACACAGGAACAAAACAGGACACAGGTGAGGTGAATGTACTAACTAGACCAGGTGAATCAAATGAACAGAAACAAAGACCAAACCCAAACTAAGACACAAAAAGTCCAAACCATGACAGAAAACAATGGCACTTCACATCTATTTTTTCCCAGCATCCTTTTACAACAGTATTTCCCTTCGACGCTCAGGATTGTATGCCAGTAACTGGATATCAACACAATGAATGTTTTGAATGTGGATGTGGCTGATTAAGCAAAGACACTCAAGAGCATATTAACAGAAGAAGAGTGGAAAAGAAAGAGGAGGATGCACAGCAAAAGATGACAAGAGTCCACACTGGACTGACTTTTACTGACCGGAGAGAGCTCAAGAGACGAGACAGGATGCAGAATGAATGCCAAGCTAGCCATCGTCAGGATGTTTGTCTCACAGAGAAAATCTGCCAAAGTTCAGTAGAGGTGCTTTCATGTCAAAATTTGCTGTACTTATTTTATTGAAGTTCAGAACAAATGCAGATGAATCGAGTTCTCGTTTAAAAAAAAAAAAAAAAGTGTGTGTCACAATGTAAAGATCCAATATAAACAGGATGGAACAAATTTAAAATAAATTACAAAACATTTTCTAAAAATTTTTGGCATTTGACTGGTGAATTATGAGGAAAAATAATTATATGAATAAATAGAGACATTTCTGCGTTGTAGTTTTTTAAGTCAAACATATTCCTATTCAGCAACCTTCTGTTTCTTGACTAAAATATTTTTAAATGGAAAGAAAGCCGGACCAACAGCAGCATAAGCATAATCTTTTGGATAAATTCACAGACGACACTGTGATAGCAAAGGTCAGTGTTATCATTAACAATGCACACTGAAAGAAGGTGAGGAGAGGTGCAAGGGACAGATAAACAACAGGGATGCGGAGCCGAGCATAAAGCAAGATAAACACACACATAAACACATATGCAAAGTATAGAGGGTTTTTCATGCTATGTTCTGCTATTCTGTTTGCCAAAATGTTCTGAGGTAAATTCTGCATGTTGATGCAACTGATCCATTTCTCTTCTAATTCCTGCACAATTCCCATGTTTTGCAATCTTGCACCAAACTTCAGAAACGGTGTGTGAATATGGAAGCTGTGTGAGGTGGTTGTTCCAGCTGCACCAGCTTCCACTTCATCAACTTCACACTCCCAGGTTTTTTGTCAGTGCTTGATCCTCTTCTTTGTTTCCAGTTGTGTGTATGACTTTCTTTCCAAGTTTGGTTTTGTCCCTCATAAGATCTGCTCTATATTTTGAATTTCTCTCATGGACTCTCTATTTTCTTTTTTCCTTTCTTCTAGTTTTTAAAGTACTCAAAGTTTATATTGTTCATCTGCCTCTAGTGTTTGAGTGCTTTTGTGCACAAACTGTGCCTGGAGGGATGAATAAGGTTGTATATGCAACAGGCAAATGTTTAATTGAAACAAATGTAGTTCATCTGAACAGTTTAACACGCAGTGTGTGTGTGTGTGTGTGTGTGTGTGTGTGTGTGTGTGTGTGTGTGTGTGTGTGTGTTGGGGGGTTGTTAATGGAGGTTTGCTACATGTGTAAAGCATATCTACTGGTTAACTAAGACATTTCTGGCAAAGTATCAGTTATGAGTGCTGACGGTGAGCACTGTAGTGAAGATGTGCCATCAACGTAGTACTGAGCCAGGAATAACAATGAAAACAAGCTGATATGAACAATGCTGTTGTTTGTTTTAGCATCAGTTTTAGCAGACACTGAACGCATCATCAGGCATTAAATGAGACAATAACCTTTTTCTTGGACTGGTGAATGTTTACAGGACAGTCTAATAAATGATTGCATGTTGCGTGAAGAGGAGCTTTATAATTTTTTGGCACAATCTTTACTAAATTTAATTGCCTTGGTCTTAAAGGAGAGTCTTTAGCAATTCTGCTCCAGGGATTGATCCAGCAGCTTCATCTTTCTAACATGTTTCAGAAGGCTTCTTTTATGCAACAGACCTGTTGCTGAAATATTTAGCAGTCAGCAACTCACAGAGAGGGCTGCTGGGGGTTTGCCAATGCAGCATTCACCTATTCAATCTATATTTCATGGTCCAGAATGAATGGATGACTGGCTTTTCTTTATATAGCATCTCTGTGGTGGGAGGGAGACTCAGTAATGCCCAGATATAAATGCAAAGTAAGAGGGAACAAGAGGAATCAAGTCAGTGCAACTGTGGCTGATGCACACTTCTGGAGATTTTCCTAAACCTTTTTTTTTTTTTTTAAACCTTTACCAATTAATCTTTTATTGATTATCTTTGCTACCTCTTGATTGTGAGGCTCACCTTGCTGACAGACACATTTGGACAACACATTAGAAATTGCAAAATGCCCTCACCATCTTGAAAGAAATGAATAATGGAAGAGCTGCTGATTGGAGTGAAGCTGTTGTCAGTGTCCACACTCTCTAGAGGCTGATAAACATATCTTCACACGAATATCTTTGCGAACGGCTGCAAATGATCTCATGCATGCACAGAGGCGGAGTGGTAATCTGGGTTTTTTTTTCTTAGAGCATCAATAGCTGCTAAATCAGAAGACCTGAGCCAGGCTGCCAGAACAGACCACTTTTGTTCATATAAATAAAAACTGCAAGCATTCATTTCTAATGTCCAGTTGCATCATCATGTTTAACTAAGGCTGGATCCCATTTCACCCCTTGGCCACACCACTTAGCCCTACCCCTGTTTTGCATTTAATGTGAAGGACTAGGGTGTCCTGGAGTGTTAGGACAGAGGGGCAGGGGGAATTTGTAGGGCTAAACACCCCTTCAAACAAAAATTTTTTAGGAGTACACTTTAAACAGAAGGGTATAAAAAATTTCAGACAATGCCTAACGAATTACCAGCAAGATGGCTGCTATAGTCAAAAGAGGTTAAAAATTGTAAGTATTTTCTCTACTGATAAAGTTTATACAACAACAACTGTTGTGTTGTCTAGTTTGATGTTTCAGTAATAGTAATTTTCTCAATAAAATGTAGACTGAAAAAAATTGCTGTTACTACGTTAGGGTTTCAGTAACGTTGACATTACCAGGCTAAACATGAGCGGTACACTGTAAGCAGCCCTTATAATGCGCAGTGATAACATTATCAATACAAACTTTGGCAACCTCGCTGCTGGTCTTCAGTTATGTTGAGGTCATGGGATACAACATGCGAGAATGTCATGCACAAAATGGGAGGTAATTTTAATATTACCCTGTAACTTTAATGAAGCGGTATGTTTGCGACTTGAGTGCATGGCCGATGCATGAAACTGAAGTTGTCGCGCCAATAGCTCCCACACCAGAGATCACGATGGCTGTAGATTGTTGAGATTTCTGGCAACAGCTCATCGTGCTTGCTAATATAAAAGCCAGCGTTGAGTACTGATGACGTACAGTATGCAATTGTTAAAGGGGTGTCCCAGTTTGTAGGAGGTTGACTTTCAGCCCTACTCCTTGTAGCTCCATTTTAAAGGGCAAGGGGTACGTGAAGGGGTAGGGGTAATATAGAGTAATGGGACTGGGCCCAAAAGTAAAAAATGAAACACACACATTCATCTCTTTCACCAAATAAACATTTTGCAGACTGCAAAATAATAAGCATGGGCTGGAGAACCTTGAAGTGTAGTTCCGCATGATTCACAGTGCAAGGTCCGACCTCAAAGACCAATGGTCAACCAGCTTAAATTCTTTAATACTTTTCCGAAAGTCTGAAATATGTGTCACTGCAGCTGGATTACAGTCAGTAAGTACCCGGTACCAGACTGACGTTGAAGCTGCATGGTTGTGGAATAAATGCCACAACCTTAAAACGCACAGAAAGTTTAAAAAGTTTTTTTTGTATGAGGATGCAGGTTTCTCCCACACCAAATGGCTGCAGCTTTGGTTGTTTCCCACGCTCCTTTTGCTTGGAGCGTGGGAGACAGCTTCAAAATATACTCTGCATGTGGGTGAACATAAGCTTTCATAGCTTAAAGCGCAGCAAAAGACAGCATATCCATGTATGCATAGTGTCTAAAAGTGGTAAAGCATCAGTTGGTTTGGGCAGACACAGTATGTGCACACTATACTGTCATTTTTTTCCCCTTTTTTGTTCCGCAATTCTCACAAAAGTTGAAGACTTTCAAAAAAAGGCAATGAGTAAAAAGATGCTACTTCAATCATGATGTTTTCTTTTGCAGAAGACTATTTCATAAAATGAGAACAGAAAATACAAATGCTGTTCTGAATGTGCCAAAGAAGGTGGAACACTTTAATCTGCAAAAATGAATGGATGCATGAATGGATGCAAGTCTAATTTTAATAGACTTGAAATACAGAAGGGAAATCCAAGAATACAACCAATAATAGATAGCAAGCGGTTCCAAATGATAGTGAGCCAGAAACAATAATTTGTTTCATGCTTGAAGAAGATGTACTAGAAGGGTATTTCTCATTTGGGCCTCCCCCAGGCCTTTCTGCTGTTCAGCTTTATATCCCTTGTGTGTGATAGTACATGTTTCACAGCAGTCAAGGACATTCAAAGAAATCCTCAGCATTGTAGTTTGACTTCACTGAAGGAAAAAGGAAGATTTATCTGAACCCTCTGAAGGAGCACTTTCTATCAAAGAAGACATATAATGGTTGTAATGATCCACCATCTTTATTGTATTATAATCATGACTTGTTGAAATGAAATGTCAACATAATTTCCAACTGTACTGGACCTTGAATTATCATCAGCTGTAATACCCTCTAAGTAGCATTCGAGCATACTTGTCTTGTCCTATTTTCTGGAAAATCAAAAATCAACTGGTCATATTATTAGGGTGCGTAAATAATACCAGCCGCTGAGATAAAATAACATTTTAGTCTCATTATCAGGTTTGTGTCAGTTGAAGTGTGTACTGTATGAGGTATGGCATAGATTGATAAATGTTTAATCAAAAAAAGTCTCAATGTGGATTTTCTCTTGCAGGGAGAAATTCTAAAGGATTATGCTCATCTTAATGTTAATATCTTAAGTTATCAAGTCAAATAGGAATTTCATTGATTAATTTCACCGCAACTAGACAGTGTCAGTCACATGAGATGTCTAGTTTGTGCACTGGGCTATATAATTCAATAAGAAATATTTATAGAAAACTAAACTGGAATAAACATATTTTGCCAGACAACCTCCAACTTAAAATAATTTTACACATCCATTATTCTGCATTAGAAATGCTGTATTAACACCCCCTTTACAATGGAATAAACTCCTTTGTTCAAGTTTCAAAGTAAATACAATTAAGGAAAAATTTAAAAAAAAGACCATTGAGGGATAAAAGACAAATAGATTACTTAATGAACAATCATATTAAACAAAAAGTTCACATATAATGTGAAATAACCTGACAGAAAGTATTTATAAGCATTATTTTAACATTCTTAATCAAGCATCATGACTTGTGTTTACAGCTATTTAGTTTTGGTGACAATGCACAAAAGCTTCTGCTGTTTCTCAAAAAAGTGAGGTTTTTTTTTGTTTGTTTGTTTGTTTGGTTTTTTTTTTTATTGCAACCCGTCAGGATTCAGTACCTGCAAGCAATTCTGTTGCAGGCCCACTGAGGCTTTAGGCAGCTATGATAAATGGATAAAAACTAAGAGCATACCATTGATGGCTTGTGTAGAAAGTCACGTCAGACATGTCCGTTTTTTGTCGGGTAAAACAAAAAAAACAAAAACTGAATGTATTTAAGGCATTATGTGTTTTAAGTTTAATTTTTGGAAATTAACATTTTAAATGACACTAAAAGTAGCTAATTGTACCCTCTGGAGTACAAAGGATGGTCATTGGGGTGTACTCAAATGCTTCCTTTACATAAATAAATAGGTACATCAGTTTGTCACTGTTCATTTGATCTTGTGTCATTTACATGGGAATGTATTTTTGGAAATATATACTTTAGAGGGCAGCGTAGAGTTCACCTCGAAGTTCTGACATCAGTTTCCGACAATAAAAAACATGGTGACAGTGGAGGAGATAGTGATTATGTACATTCCCTGACAGAAACATCAAAAGAGGCCGTGTAGTAGACAGCAGTGGACTATGCAGCCGTTAAATACATCAAGGCTTCTACTTCTTTGTTCCTTTGGATGGTTGTAGGCCGGCTGTACTGCTCAACACTGTCCCCGCTATTTCCAGTGGTACTATTTGTACTACTTCCAGCGGTACTACCTTAACATACCTCTGGGGATCGTCTTCAAGATTCAAGATTCTAGTGTTCCACAGTGTAGAAATATATGGCGCAACAGCAGAGGAAAAAAGCAGTCAGAAAGGCTAGGTGGACCAAAAATAAGTAATAATAAAAATGATAAGAATTGTACATTAATTTAATAAAACTGGTCTTTATAAGGTCCAAACTGGAGAAGTACATACAAGTACCCACTGTTGAGCATATAACAGCAGAGGGTACCATCCCAAAGACAGTTCTTTGTACCCCTAAAGGTAAAAATAAGTACTTTATTTTGTCAGTGTGTACTGTACCTGCATTCCTTTAGCACTTACCAAATAATGATTTCCATTTTCCTCATATGATTAATTTAGCAAATATATAATAATGTCAAATGAAAAGAAATGGTCAAGATGATAAAAAGAATGAATACCTTTTAATTAATGACACTAATTAAAAATCTGAAAAAGGTTATACATCTTACGAATTTAAACAATCCAAAGGAAATCAATGAAGAAAAGGAAAAAGACAGATAAAAGTAATAAGGTGAAATTCTCAGCTCAAGGCCTGGTAATTCAAACTAAACAAAAACAACAATATGCACTCTCTGAAAAAACACAAAAGCTACAAAAATAATGAAGGAACATTTCTCCTTATCACCTCTTCCACAAAATCAATAGCACTACAGGCTTTTGCTTTGCCACAAAGGGCACTGGGATGACACCCTGTTCTAACTCCCAAGCCATAAATCATTCATCACCAGCAGGTACACAGAGTCAGAGCAGTCAGAGAAGAAGGCAGAGCCCTGACCTTTTCCTGCTGGGTAGAGAAGCATCCTCTTGTTTCAGTTTCTTCTCTTGTATCTGACTTCCCTTGATGTTGAAGTCAAAGTGGTACAAAACAAGTCATCATTAATTAGTCCTCTAACTTTCTTTTTCAATCTCTCTCTACATGTGTCTCCAGAACATGACTTGAAGATGAGCTCTCCACAGGCCGAGTTAGAGGAGAAAGACTATCCTCCTCCCGAGGAATTAGAGTGTAAAATCTGTTACCAGCGCTACAATGCACACAACCGGAAGCCTAAGGTCCTGGACTGCCTCCATCGGGTCTGCGCCCGCTGCCTCATTAAGATCTTGGACATCGCTGATGGAGCCGGCTGCATCCCTTGCCCCTTTTGCCGACACCAAACTGAAATCACAGAGTACCAGGTATCGGCCCTGCCTGATGACGTTAACATCATGTCACACTTGGCAATACGGGACAAGTCCTCTAGCTTTGACCAGAACAGAGAGGTAGTCTTGACTCCCAAAAGTTTCTCCTCCACCAGCCCATCTCATGACTCCTCCAACTGTCTGGTCATCACTATAATGGAGGTTCAAAGGGACTCACAGCACTCCCCAAGCCAAAATGGGAGCTCTGGTGTGTATGCGGAGCAGAGCTTGGATTCCTTATCAGTCGGTTCCAATAGTCCTGTTGATCACGATGCTCTGTCCAAGTTCTGTAATCATGTACCACGCATCCTTGTCTGGCTGCTGGGCTTCTTATACTTTGGTTCACTACCTCTAGGAATCTATTTACTAGTGATCCAGAGGGTGACTCTGGGAATTATCTGTGTTAGTCTTGTGCCATCAAGCCTGACGGTTTGCTTAGTCTACGGCTTCTGTCAGTGTCTGTGTCAGGGCATGTGTGACTGTTCTTCCAGAGGCTGATATGATACTCAGCTATGGCCCAAATGGTAGGGATAGCATCAGCTACAGAAACATGGGGCCTGATGGGTTCAGATCAAAGGCTCTAAGTTGGTGATACTTTCCTGGTGAGAAGTTGAGCAGTCAGCAATTTTCAGAGAGTCAGGGAGCAGAAATAAAAGGACCGTACTTGGTGATGTGCCAACACACTCTTATTCCCAACTAATTACACACTGCTGCTGTGAAGAGCCCCTTGCACCAGTTATGTAACACAACAGGTACCACTTCAACATCAGTTTCCAAAGCACAGGGAAAGTTGCCAGTAATCGTCCTGCAGTGGTGGTGTAAAGTGAGAAGAAATATCTTATTCGGCTTGGTTATCAACAAGTCGTAATGGGACCATATCTTTATTCAGACTTCCTTTGCCCTGATAACATAGCCTACTACTTTTTTGATCATTGAAAGTACTTACCTAAGGTTAGGCAATAAAACTACTTGGTTTAAATTTGGCAAATGCATGTTTCACTCTGTTAAGGTAAACTTCATCACCATTTTCCATATAACCATAGTGAAACGTCTCACAAATGTAACATGATCTATTTATAAACCCTGCATGTCCGATGATTAGGAGGGACCCTCTAGATTCAAAACTGACCTGACTCCTGATTAAGCACCAGTGCATAAAGACTTAGGTGAAAGAACAGCTGGGATGTGTTGTGCTTTTTTAATGCCAACTGTTGCGACTCAGACATCAGCTTGGCCAAGAAAAACGGAGTGAGCAAAGAGCTCTGTCAGTAGTAGGAGCTTGCAGTATACCTACATTTCTGTCACATATGTCTCTGACCTTTAACTGTTCTGTGCTGTGCAGACGACCTGATTCAACAAAGTATCTGAGACCAGACTGCTAATATTTTCTGTAGGTAAAAGCTTAAAAGTTTTAACAACTAGCATACCCAGGCCATTATTTTTTTTTTTTTTTTTTTTATACCAACTATGTGCACTTAACGAGATTGTCTCATTAAAATAAACATTTCAATTTTACATAATGAGGATGTGTGTATAGAGCTTTCTGGTCCAAACAGAGCTCTAGAAATTAAATCTAATAAAACTAGAGTCTATATTACTGAACATATGAGCAAGTTATAAAGAAACAGTCAAAGTAAATCAATGTTAAACATGAACAGCATAGGTTTTGGTTTTCACTAAGGGTTTTGTGCATATTTGGATATTCACCTATATCGGTGAGATTATATTGGAAAGACTGTTTTCAGAGGTTTGTATAACTCGTCATAGCCAGAAATGCAAGCAGTGTAACCTATTGGTTTTTGTGCATCACTGATTAACTTGAATGTCTTTAAAGAAACAGTGGTATATTTTTGTTTTTGTTTTTTTTTTTAAATGTATAAAGCTAAGATTATCTAAAATGAAAACAGAACACTAAGATATGTGATTTGGCCTCATTATCTTATCTGTTATATTAGCCTTCAGCAAAAATGTGATGAGGTTGTCTTTGTTGTCTCTCAGCCTTTCAGGCTGTTGTACTGAATCAATCTGGTGCATGTGAAACAAACAAGGCTAGTGCATCAGGACTTCAGTGTCAACCACACGCTTTCCATTTAATTTCGTCTCGGGTTGAACATAGTCTCCTGTGGCTTTCTGCTTTTTATGTTTTTCTCTGAGTGTCTAAAAATTGTTTTCTTAGAGCTCCACACCTATTTTATTGTTCCCAGTTTATCTTTGAGACATGGTAAATTATTGCAGTTGTGATCAGAAATGACTGACATTTATAAAAAAGGTTCACAGTATGAATTGTTTTATAGATGGTTTCCATTGTGTGAGCTGGACTTGCTGCTATGAGTGTTTTGGAATTTGTGGGTTTTATCAGTTCACGGTAATGTGGCTTTGTTTGGAGACAGTTTGTGCCAAACAACTCGACAAATGTCATCTTTCTTGTACTCACATGCGTTACTTCTTTTTACTTCAGGACTCAATTTAAAACCTTGTGTGTACAGTGTTGATAAGTGAAGGACCTGGAACTCCTATTATTCCATTAATTTTCTCATGTATTGAATAAAAATGGTAAGTATTTTAATCAAAATGCAAATGTCGCATTTTGACACTGTTTCAGATAAGTCTTTCTGTATAATGAAAGTCACGTTAATTGTCCAATGTATGCAGTCTATATCTACCAGTCAGCCACAACATTAAAACTACCTTTCATGCATTGCATTGTGCCACAAAAACAGCTTTAAACTGTCATGGTATAGAGGTGGGGGCTGAATTGAGGATGTCCTGTGTTGTCCTGCAGATCCTTTGGGATCCTTTAAGTACTTCCATAAACTGTAAAAAGATGGACGTAGCCTCCGTGATGTCACCCATAGGTTTCTAAAGAGCTGCATTGAAGCTCAGTGGGCGGTTCCTACCATCACCATCTTGGCAACGTCACTCCTGTTGTCTCTCCCAAAAAATACAAAAATGTTCAAAGAGGTGAAGCTGAGACTGGGGCTGTGAACGTCTCGTGGACGACTGATATCTCACGATTTCTGACCTGTCTGTAGCTAAGAGGTAACCAAGCGAACTCAGAGCTAACGGGAGTTAACCAGCTAACAGAGGTAAGCAGGCTAAAGCTAAGCGTCAAGCAGTTAACCGGCTAAACACCGTGGTTGTTCTACATTCCTCCTTCTTGAAGCAGGAGATCGGGTTCCTGTCAATCAAAAGAAAAAGCCCATTAATAAATTTCAATAAGACATTACTTCAAAACGGAGCAGTTAGAAAAAAATTCACTACCACCAGGGTTATCATGAAGGTAAACCTGACCTATTAAACCTAAAATGGATTTTTGTACCAGGCAGTAAACATGTTTATTTCTGTTGTGAAGTTGGTCTTTTTAACATGGGAGTCAACGGGGATTCGCTCTGTTTTGCAGCCCCTAGTGGATGAGGGGGAAACTGCAGTTTTATGCACTTCGGCATTGGCTTCTCTTTTAACCACCAGAGACTCCATCCATCTTTCATATACGGTCTGTGGGTACTACTCATCAAAGTAATACCCACGATCTATAAAATCAACCAAAATTGTGCAATTTCAGAATGTAATCAAGTGGTTTTAACATTGTGGCTGACATGTATTTTTCTAAACATTTTGTTCATTTCTTTTGATCATTGTGTCTTTACCAAGCTCTGTACCTACTCCTTCGTATTCCCTGTGTTTCTATACAGCAACTGCAGCTCTCAGCTAAGCACCACTCAACTGATCATACATGCTAGACAATGAAATAAACAGAGAATTATTTTCAATTATTATTTTGTGTCTTTATTTCTCCGCCTACTCCCTGGCACTTGAGTCTGCTTGAATGCCAGCCAGTGTTATGACTAAAATCACGGGTTGATGTCACGTAGCCTGTCACATCAAGCTCAAAAAGACGATGTGCTGCTTTTATACTTCAAAATCAATAAAGCCCGCAGAAAAGGGAGCTTATTTGTGATTTCACAAAGGGCAGTGGTTTTTTTCCCAGGCCCATTCAACACAGTTGACGGCAAAGTGCATTATTGACCAGATTTTCTCAGAAACTTCACAAGTTTGATGAGTTTGTTGTGTGACTGCACAAATGTGCTGTCAGATGTGACTAAAAAACATGACAGATTATGAAATGACCCATTCTTTCATTATCAGTGACACTGAATCAGGATGACAGATGTGTTACAATTAATATCTCACCGGCTTTAAGCTAAATAATGGCATTAAGAGACCATGTACAGAAGCTGAAAATGACTGAGTAGTTTATATAGTGAAATCAGTCAGACATGGACACAGCAGGAGGAAAAAGGTAAAACTAAACTAAAAGAGAAAAACAGACACCAGCAGCAGGTCAGAGAGGTCATCAAATACTTCATTTTCTGCCCAAGTTCCTGTTAACAAGATTCAAGGTCTTGTCAGTGGGGCGTTGGTTCTGCTGTGGTTCATAAATGATCCAGGTTGTAAATTTTATTTGTTTATTTATAAACCACTTTTTATGCAACAAAGCAACACAAGGTGCTTTACAAAGTTAAAAGTAGTTCATGCATATCAACATAAATCAAAGCATTTAGAAATATTCTTAAATCTCTTTCACACACTTACACACCCACACACACACGAAACAGAACGGTGGCCTTTCTTTGTGGAGTTTGCATGTTCACCCTGTGTATGCTGGAGTTCTCTCCAGGCACTCCGGCTTCCTTTTCGACCATTCGAAGATATGCATGTTAGGTTGATTGTAAACTCCAAATTGTCCGTAGGAGTGATTTTAAGCGTGAATGGTTGTTTTTCTCTCTGTGTTGGCCCTGTGATGGACTGTCAACCTGTCCAGGGTGTACCCTGCTTCTCGCCAAATGATTGTTGGGATAGACTTCAGCTTCCCTTATCTGGACTAACCCCTCAGTTCCACCAAACATGAAAGTGCGGCTGTGCAGCGCCTTGTAGCTGATTGTGGCAACACTAGACAGCAGGAGTGGTTCTACCAGGTGCGCTGCGGGTTTCTGAAACATCCCAGAAGCGCTGCCGCTTTCTGCTTCTCTAAAATATGTGTCTGCTGGCGTCTAAGCCACGTCACTCTAGAGCTGAGTGGATCGTTCAGGCAGGAAATCAGTTGATGAAAATCAAAGTGGACCAGTAGATTTTACCAGTACTGCATTTTAAAACATAATTTCTTCATTATTGGCGGCAACTGCACTAAGCCATCAGGTGAGAGAAGATCTCACTTCATAAACACCATGGAAAATGTGGCATTTATTTCGGAGGTGGAAAGATGCATCGTTTTGACACCACACATCCCTGGGTTTTTTTTGGTCACTTTAAAGCCTTTCTTTAAAGCATTTTAAGTACACCCACTATGTCAGGATGTCGCAATCCTCAAGTGAACCACGACACAGACGTTCCACTCTGAATGGATGGATGGATGGATGGATGATATTTTCTAATAAAAAAAAAATGAGGCTCCTATTGTATAAAAAAAAAAAAAAAAAAAAAAAAAAGCTTACCAACAAACAAACCACTCATAATTGTTGGATTATACTAAATTAGAAGCTCTGAATGAAACTCGATAAGGAATAATCTAGAAACTAAAAGAGTCAACTCTTTTAAAGGTGGAGTATGTAAGATTTTCAATATTTTCAAAATAAATTAACTAATAAAACAACTACAATCATAATTTTAAAGTTTTTTGAACATGTAGGTTCCAGTCTGTTCATATTTGATGCGTTATTAAATTACAAGTTTAATTAATGACAAATGACAAAAAGCCCTTTTTTTTTTTTACTGGTAGGCAAACATTTAAGAAGGGTCTTTGTCATTAATTAAACTTGTAATTTAATAAGACATCTCATTATGATTGTAGTTATTTTTTAGTTAATTTTTTTTTTTTAAATATTGAAAATCTTACATACTCCACCTTTAAGGGACTCCAATTAAATGAGATGAATCTTTGAAAAGCACTGGATCACTATTCTGTTGTTTTTCACGTGATATCAACGGGACCCTGAATTTGATCTCCCTGAACCGAGTGCCACATCAGGTTGTATAAAAAATGTCTCCTCTTCAATACATCTAAAAACAACAACCAGTTTGGACCTTTACTCGTATGGCGAATCCGTGTCCGAGTTACTTGGGGTGATCCAGTGATCTCTCCATTCACACAGCAGCTACTTCTGTAAAGATACTAATTAGCCCACAAGTGGTGTAATTATTCAGACAAGCTGCAGTGATAAAGAGCTCTTATGTAACCAAATCAGTTTATTTAGGTTTTGTTTTTGTTTTTTTTTATAGCTTTCCAGCTTGATTGGTTAAACTGATCCAGAAATGAGTTGAAGATTAGTTTATTTCTTCAATTATAAGTGTTGGAAGGTAAATAGAAGGAACGAATGCTAATGTGACCTACAAGCTACCTAACAAATTAATCTAATTTTAAATTGGGGAAAAAAAGTCCCATCCCACGCTGACGTCAAGCAGCACAGGTCAAACCTGTAGCCCGGCTATATTTATACGTGCATTTGGTTAAAAATTCAACATTTTCAGGTGTTTCCTGGAGATTGAGTGGCATGAATTTTAATTGGATATGAATAATGAAGTCACAATCTGCTGTCTCTTTATGGCTCTCAGGTAGCACACAAATCTTGCCCGTTCAGTTCATTCGGTGGCAACACACACTACGATCATGGCAGGTTGATGGTGATCACGAGCTGCGGTTTCAGCCAGTCACTCAAAAGAAAGCAGTACGTGCTGGAATTTGGCAGCATTTAATGTTTGAGGGTCAAAATTAGAACAAAAATGTGAACAAAGATTTTGCTTCTAGTGGAATATGCAACAATTTTATGTGTGTATAAAATAACATGTCCAACTCTGGTCCTGCAAGTGTTTCCCTGCTGCAACACACCAGACACACATCAGACTTGATTAGCAGAGTTGTGCAGAGCTTGACATCAAGCTGTGCACCAGTCTGCTAATTATCCTTTTCCACCGTGGTCCTTGAGGACTGGAGTTGGCCACCCCTGGACTATAAAACAGGCTGGAAATCATAATATGGGTGGAAATGAGCTGCTTGGTGCAGATCTGCACTCTCCAAGTGCTTTTCTATGATTTTTGTTTTTCATTTGCTTTCCCTGCTCCTGCATTTGACACACACCTGTTGCTAGATCCTGGTTTAACTACCAAACACCAGAAGTCGGCCACATTATGTTGTCCTCATTTCTAAATGTCAGAACAACAGCATTAGTGTGTACATGGATTTAATATTCATCCTGTATCAAATTCTCAAGTGGTAAGCGAGTGCCGGAGGCGAGTGTGACCGATTTGGCAGATAGAGGTTGCAGGTTGGGGGGTAGCATGCAGGAAGTGGGGAAACGGTAAAAGCTTTTTGGAGATGGAAAAGCAACTGCAAGTTGAAAGCTGAAGAATAGTAATGATGAAAGTAGGAAAGCGCAATCAATCAGGAAAAGAATCGTGGAAAAAAAAGGGATATACAATTAATAAATTTCATATTCAATCTTTTAGCACATCTTCTTTTTATTCCTGGATTTAGTTATTTTTTATAAGATTTTTCTTATCTTTTGAGGCAATCTTGTCATTTCATACTCCAGTGAGCTGCAGAGAGCAGAACAGGCTCAAACTGGGGAAAAAAAGAAGCAATGTGCATTTTCTATTTTAAACTACCTCTGGGCTCAGTGAAGTGGAGCAACAAAAGAAAGAAATCCATGAAGTAATACAAGCTGAGATTTAATTTGATAACATTACACAGGAAGGATGTGGGCTGAGGCCAATGGAAAGATGCTGCACCTGGCTTTTCAGGCTTTAGTCTAAGGGATGCACTGGAGAGATTTGCAGCCTTTTAATCAGCCCGTCAATGCCACTTCAGTACCTTTTCATGATGCTTCTTGTCATTTTGAAAAGGTTTGAGTTCCACATGAGAACCGAACTCTGTTGCTATATGAGGCAGACAAATAAACCTGCAACTGCTACCAAGTTACTGGATTTTTCTCACTGTGAAGGTCAAGGTTTGTCAATACTTAACAACCCTCTGTACCAATCAATCTCTAAACTGGAACAAATAAAAACAAATAAATAAACAAATAAACAAATAAAAACCAAACACTTTTCTGCCTTTTTTTCCTGTCCATTTACTACACACTGTCAAAAATATATAATCAATGGGACTAAAATTGACTCTTACCTTTTCACATACATTGGACATTTTAATTCCAGTATCATGCTGTGGGTACATATCTCATTTTACGCATACAACCATTTTGACGTTGAACTTCCTTATTCCAGATGTGATGGATGTTATCCTTGCAGCTTTCTTTATCTCATTACATGGAAATCTGTTTCTTCAGGAACTTCAAAAAGCTCAACACAACTGTCACGGATAACTGCTTCGGTGGGACTGTAGATGTCAGCTTACTGCGTTGTTACAGGATATCTGTAAACTGAGGACGGAAGAACTGATCTTCCTGAACGTCTCTGAATTCATGCTGCTGGCAATGTTTCTTCCTACATCAGTTTAACCCCTTAACCAGCGGTGCTCCGCCCCGGGCTGTTTTTATGTGTTTTTAAAATAAAATCTTGTACAATCTGTTTGATGATTCATATTTCAATCTGCGCATGACGGACCCGCCGGTATGCTATTGTATCAATGAAGCTGTCAATGTTTTTCTGATATAATACCGGAATCCGTTTATTAACCACAAGGAACTGTGAGAAACCTCTCTTCTAGGGCTTTGAAACTCGCAAACAAACAAAAACACACACAACCCCCCCCCAAAAAAAATAAAACATGTGACAGTGGCTGTGCCTGAACATCTGCACTTTTTGCCCTGTATAGTGGTCAAGTCACTTTCTAGGTGTGTCGAATGTTGAATGTCCAGAGAGAAAATAGTGGTCCACTCAAAATTACCCACAATGCATCTTGAAAAGAAGTGAGCGTCGATGGTCACTAGACATGTCAATACAAACCACAATGCATTGCAGGCAGGAGCTCAAACTGCCACAAGTGACACAAACGTTGAAGCAGGTTAAGAAAAAATACTGATAATTAATTTTATATCCTTATTTGTTGAATAAATATGCAACCAATAAAGGATAAAATATAATATTAGAAAATGCATCTTTTCCACACGAGGGTGGGGTGGATTGGATTTGGAACAGCGTGTGGTGGTTGCTGTGGTGGATTTATCCATCCACACATCCATCCATCCAATCATCTATTTATCCATCCATCCATCCATCTATCTATCATCCATCCACCCATCCATCTGTTTATCATCCATCCATCTATTTATTTATCCATCCATCCATCCATTTATCCATCCTTCTATTTATCCATCCATCCATCCATCTATTTATCTATCCATCCATCCATTCATCCATCTGTTTATCCATCCATACATCCATCTATTTATCCATCCATACATCCATTTATTCATCCATCTATTTATTTATCCATCCATCCATCCATCTATTTATCTATCTATTTATTTATCCATCCATCCATCCATCCATCCATCCATCCGTACATACATCCATCTATTTATCCATTCATCCATTTATTCACCCATCTATTTATCCATCCATCCATTTATTCATCCATCTATTTATCCATCCATCCATGGTCAGGTAGTGGGGAAACAATTCCAGTAGAGAAACCCAGACATCCCCAGTGACACTCTGCAACTCTTCCTGTTGGGATATGGAGGTGTTTGCAGTCCAAGATGGATGTGTGTTGTGAGCCCACCCGGGGTCCCCTCCCACCTGAATGTGCAGAGAAAGCCTCTATAGCAAGATAACCAGGGAGTATCGTAATCACCTCAGCTGTCTGCTGTCAGTCTCCTGCTTCAGACTCCCTCCAGATGCTTGAACTTCTCACCTGAACTCTGAAAACTTCACAGGAAACTCTCTTCATCCTCTTGTTATCTTGTCTATTTGAGCGCCACCTACATTTAATCATCATAGATAGGGGTGGGAAGGAGGTGGACCAGATAACCGAAGGTTTCCCCCTTCTGCTCAGCTTCCTTTTTACAACAAAAGCAGTACCTTTATTACTGCATTCTGTATGCTGCCACGATTTCTGAACAAGATCCTGAGATATTTAAACTTCCATGCCTGAAGCACAGACCCATTCGTCGCCAAGAAAGAGTACCTTTCTCACTTTACTTTAATCATTAAAATTAATGAAATCATCAATTATCAGAGTTTGTCAACTCCTCTGGCTTTTCATCTCTGCGGTAAATGTCGATCCTAGTCTCAGCCGTTGCTCCAGGACTGTGATTTATCTTTACATGTTGGAATATCTCATGTAGACAAGTTTCACGGGTTGGTGCAGCCCTCCATGAGCCTCTCACCCAGCATGTCATCTGTTTGACTAGCTGCCCTCAGAGGCAGGTGCGACAGGTCAATGACCGTTCAGTCCCTGGCCCATAAAAACACTAGTAACAATAATATCACGCCCCATGAGTATTCTTATCATGTGTAATTACGTTAATCCGCCGTCCCTTCCACTGTGCTGGATTTGTTAATTATTTACTCTTCTACTATTGGCATGAGGTTTTTGTTTGTTTCTTTTTGCCTTGCTGTTGCCTGGTGTGACTGATAGGAGCTTTTGTTTTGTAATGACTGTGTTTATTATATTTAATATATTAATCTGAAAGCACAAATGGAGAAGAACCTGCTGTTTTATTGTATGACACATACAGGATGAAGAAACTAAAGGTTTTGTGTTTTTTCTGTTATCAACTTGTATTTTTCTTTAGCGTGACCAGAGGACTGTACTACAAAGCTGGATTTTCTCGTACCAGGATCTCTTCAGGTCTAATCCTGGGTTTTTCTGTCCTAGGACGCCGGTTCAGCGCTTACAGTGGTAAATCGCCATGGTAACTTACCTGCTTCCGGTAAGGTTATGTTCTGGCAACAAATATAAAAGCACCACCTCCTGACCAGTCAGTTTTCCTAAAAAATTAACACCCATTTTTAGGACATTTTGTGTGCGGATCACGCGAGGAAGAAGGGGGAAGGAGAGAAAGAGTCTTTGGGGGTAGTTGCATCCTTTTGACGTCCCCAGTGACAGTGTTTTTACTGGATGGACAGCAATACATTTGCCACCTGATGGCCTCTAAAGAATAAGCCTGTGCTATGATAAAGTGAAATTATGTGATCAAAATGATGAAACAACTTTGTTTCATGGCACAATTTAAAAGAAAAATTCATGTTCTCATGAATTTTCTGCCAGCATCCCCTCCTGTTGCTACGGAGTGTCTTGTCTGGGAAAAGTAGCTTTTCTGCAGGGTTCTTCCATGTCTGTGATTAGTCAGACGCTGCAAACCCTTTAGGTGAAAACCAGATTCCTAGTACCGCTTATTAGGACTAGGATGCACTAAAACCGATATCAGTTTCAGTATCGGCTCAATACCATGTGTGTGTACTCGTACTTGGTATTAATAAAAGTGTACCGATACCACAGCTGATACCACACCAGTCAAACCAGTGCAGATGTGTTTGATGACATGCTTCGGACATGCTTTAAAAGAAATAAATGCCATAAATGTTAAAATGTGACATTTTTTTGTTACACTAAAAGTGAGATATTTGTTTCGCACATGTCTAGTTGTATTTGGGTAAAACGTACCAAAATAAAAATATATAAAATTTACAGCTTAATGAAATCTTACACAGTTATAACAGCAATAATAACCATAGTCACAATAATGTTCACATGAACAGATTTGTTGTCGGCAAATATCGGTATCTGAATATATTCAAATTTCAGATATTTGATCGGGACTCCCAAAAACTGGATCGGTGGATCCCTAATCAGGACTGCAAGTCTGGGCAAGTCAACCCAGGTAATGGTTGGGATATCCCACTTATGTTAGTCCAGCATCTAGGGGCCAGGCCTGTAATTACTCTCAAATCCTCTTTTCTTTGTTTATGGCTATTTTTCAGAACTCCCCATGCTTTGATTATTTCCATCATTGTTTCTTTTTGTTCTTTTATTTCCTCTCATTACAGCTTTGCTGTTTGTCTGTTAGCGTTCTTGTTTTCATGTTGGTGTTTATCCTCAGGCTTCAGATGCAATCTCATCAGATTAACACACAAGTTGCCCTTTTATGTGTGGAAAAGCCATGCAGACAGGAATGCCTGGGCAGAAAGTTAGGACCACTGCATTCAACATCACAGCCTTTGAGTAGGTAATATTCCTCTCATGCTTGCCTTTTTATGTCAGATCCAAACACCTTGTCCTAAATGCCTTAATTTCATCGACATACTTTCAGAAGGCGCTGCATGTTTACACCAAACACCTGCTGTTCTGTTGTAGATCTGCAAATGTTAAAGTGAGTGATTTGTGGTGATAAGATTACAGACATGAGGATTATTAAATAAAAATTAAACAAAAAGAGCATCCACTGTATTATTTAAATTGACATAGCAGTAAAATTATTACATGTTAAGATACAAATGTCAAAAACGAACCAACAGCCTCACTTACAGGCCTTGTAAAAAGGTTTGTATTGTAACAAAAAAACTGAACTGATAATGTGAATGAAATCCATTAATAAGCTGTTTAGAGCAACATCAGCAGCACAGCTACGGACAAGTTTAATTCCCTCATTAAATTACAGATGATTTCATGTTTGGCTGGTTGGGAATAAGAGAGGAGGATGATTCAATCTAGAAAAACCTTTACTTGTACAGAAAAAGAAAATTAAAACTACCTTACGTACATCTGAATTTTCCCTCAGGGATTAATTAAGTATTTTTCATTTAATTAAATTCAGTATAATTTCATTAGGTGTGAAAGGAGGAAGTAAAAGAGGAAGGAGAGAAAAGTCTTTCTGCACAATTAACATTTTTCTGGTTCAAAGGTTAAATTGTCCTAACTCCCCGTATTCACACAGAGACATCGCTCTCTTTTCTGTTGCTATGGCAATCCTGATAAAACTGTCAGAAGGACTGAAATGTTTCCCCTCCTGCCATTTCTTGAGTGACAACAGCTGCTGAAAGCTGGGAGACTCGGACTGCCGGACTCGGACTGCCGGACACGGAGCGCAACATGAAGACGATAGAGCACAGAAGGAATGAACAGAGAGCTGCAGACAACAGTTCAGGGTTAAGACACAAAGCAATGTAGCACTTTATGTAAAACGCTCAAATGTTGCCATGGTGATTCACTTGAATAAGCTGTTATACTTCAGATGTTATCAGCGTATTGCTTTAGTTTGTCAAACGAAAGGATGTGGTGAAAAGAATGAGACTGCTATCCAGTCTCTGACCCAAATATCCCGAGCAGCCATCATCAGATCATTACATGTTTTGATCACTGGCAGGAGTGAGTCATGCATACATGACTCATTCCTGCATATCTGTCCATTAAATGTAGCTTAAATGTGGATGTTCGCACGGCTTTTTAAACATTACAGTATAGCAGTACAAACAACACTCATCTTATCATTGCTTTCATGCTGGTATAGCGTCACATTTATGATGGTTTTGTCTTCACCTTTAAGATCCTGGCAGCGTTTTTCTGTCCGTTCCTCACATGGTAAAGATGTTCAGCTAAACGAGCCCTGACTCAGGTTGAGAGATGCAATCTGAGAGACACAACTGTTAAATAGTGTTATGTTTTCTGAGTGGTAGGGGCTGATAGGAGCTGGTTTATCGACTGAGTGTGCTGATCAATAAGATCTGCACTTGAGGATTATCTTGAGTAAAATAAACTGAAAATGTGCTTCAATCTGATCAGTGGAGGCACCAGCTTGGCGAAATGCATAACTTCGCAAACTGCCGCACAGCAGGGGTTAGGACTGAACTAACAACCTGTCTCCAGTGTAGCGGGGCAGGCTACGGGTTCTCGGCCAGAGTATTTAGATGCTTTTACAAGCAAACACCCTACAAGTCAGTGAGAAAAGGCTTTGTGAACATACTGTGTGAATGTTGTGCCATGAATGGACTTTTCAGGGTCGCGAGAAAAAACTTACTTTCACCTCTTCTTGTAGTTTGCCAAACCGAGCGGTGCCATTCACGATCCTGCTGACGAACCCCTGCTTTTCCTGCTGGAGAACCGCAGCCTGGGCAGGTAAACAGGGAAAAAGGAGGGTTACTGAGCTAGGAAACAAACACAGGGAGGGCAGAACACACGTTTGGAAGAGGGGCGTGAAGGATTACAGGAAAAGTGGAAGAAAATGAGGTGAAATGCAATGTTCAGTTACAATAACTAACCTGCAGTCATTGATAACTATTTAGGAACAGATAATAATTATTCAGCACTTCTTAATCATTGTGTTGTTCAAAGATGGTAAAGTTATTTCCTGCACCCCATAACAGCTTTTTCCAAACATAGGCGGATATTTATTTGCCAGTTGTTCACTAAACATCTTTAGTTTGCTTGACGAATTACTCGTCCGATGTGGTGTCAGCGCACGCCTCTGCTCTCAGTCAGAGTACCTGAGTTTGTCTATGTTCACAAGACAAAGTCTCCTTCCCTCAGATCCAGCTGAGTTTAACATTTTCATTGGTTCCCGTTAGTTTTACATATAAAGCCTGATGTTTGACAACGCACTGTTGTGACTGTCTCTACCAAAAGACAGTTAATGCAAGTTAATATCAAACTGTCTTTATTTTAACCCGTTAACCATCAGGGCCCTTTTCGAAGATGATGAAGACACAGTGATGATGCAAAAAAGTGTTTTTGTTTTGTTTGCGTGTTTAAAAGAAGAGAAGTCTCTGTCAGCTCTTGTGGGAAATAAACACATACAGTTCATATTAATTATTATTTCATCAGAGAAGCATTGACAGCTTTACTGATACCATAACACTGCATTGATACCATGACGGACCGGCAGGTTTGGTGATGAGAAAAACAAAATGATACGTTTTTGGGATTTATTTATTGCCTGCCTAAAAATAAATAAACTGACTGTGATGAAGCGATAGTTGTCATTTTCCCTGGACTGGAACTCATTGCTACAAGTCATCCCTTTTTGTGCCATTCCTGTCGAGCTACTTTTAAAAAAAGACCTTCAGGGATGGGTATGTAAACAGAAAACACATTTAATCGTACATAATAAAACTCGTTGTCTCAGAGTTTTTCTTTTATTTGAGCATTAGCATTTACTCTCACAGCACCACACGCGCTGCCCCAGAGTTTAGAAATAATGAAGCGTCTGATATTTTATGGTGGCTGGAAAACAGCTTGGTAAACTGGCGCCACTTTGTGGTGGTAGTAACCATTACTACCCATTACGACCAGCTGCTGGTTAAAACAAGAGACGGCAGTCCCATAACCTATTTTATTTACTTCTGTAAAATGACAAATAATGAAACCCAAAAACTCCAACCTCGTCCCCCTAACAGATGTTAGTGCCCAAACATCCTCCAGAACAAAACAAAGGTAGTTTTAGCAAACTGACTGTCTGTGATCAAATCGTGTATTTATCAGAAATACAAAGTTTATATAAGGTCCTCTTTGTGCCAGCGTTTATTTGTTCTTGAAGTTTACCTCTTTAAAAAGTTTTAATTATGAACATTTTATTATTACCTCCATTTTCATCACTGTCAAAAACAGTATCAAGTATTATATTTGTTTTGTATTGGCATTCAAAAATAGCAATAAATACATTTTTCATCAGTTCTGTGATAAACTATCGCTTCAATTCTAGATGCATCCTGCCTTCATCTGCACAAAATAGACCTTTTTTTCCAGGATGAATCCCCACATCATGAAGCTTGGATCACATCAAACAGCTTTCTTGCACGTGACGATGACTACAGTGTACCCCAAACGGTCCCCACCGGAACCAGTAAAGTGGCCGTGACTGTATTTACTGTCTTTAACTGCACCAGCTGTGGTCACTTTAGTGTAAAATGCTTTGAATAAATAATTCGTGAAATCACAGCTTTCCAGGGAAGTATGTACTCTCTTGTACATGGCGCCTGTGTGATTTACTACGTTTTGATGAGAACAGCTGACAACCCACTTGGACCCACTCAGCAGTTTAAAGCCTCATCATGTGTGACAGAGCAGCACTGAAGAGCTCTGCATAACAAATCATTCGTTGTACGCTCCTTAACTTTCCTAATCTGCTATAAAAACAGAGCTTGTTGAAATCCTCAACACAGTTTCCTTATAAACGTGCAGGTGAATCTAAGATGTGTTAACGGCTGAAGAAAGACAAAGATGAGTCACTGAATGCATCTGTGATGAAACACAGTCGACCTGCTTCTTGTCCTGTTTGTAACTCAGATGACAGTGATGAAGATCGGTGATTCTCAACCTTTCTGAGCCATGACCCCTAAAATAACACGTTGGTGTTTGCAGACTCAACACGTTGACAGCACCAATAGAAACATCAAATTTATTTATTTATTTTACAATAATAGGTCAGCCCGCCCTGCGATGAACTGGCGACCTGTCCAGCGTGTACCTTGCCTCTTGCCCAACGATTGCTGGGACAGGCTCCAGCTTCCCAGCGACCCTTAATTTGACAAAGCCAGAGGTGGGCACCTCTGGTCCTCGAGGGCCACAGTCCTGCAAGTGTTTGGAAATTCCCTGTTCCAACACACCTGACTCAAATCGCTGGGTAATCAGCAGACTACTGCAGAGCTTGATGTCAACATCTGTATGAGTCTGCTAATTAGGTCTGATGTGTGTCAGACATGTTGCAATCGGGAAACTCTAAACTGTAGCAGGACTGCGGCCTTCGAGGACTGGAGTTGCCCACACCTGGACTACGCAGTTAAGACAATGGATGGAGTATGGCGACTGCCTGAAAACATCTTGGGCCCCCCAGTTTGAGAAAGACTGAGCTTAATTTTACTGACCTGATTGTTACGGTCACACAAACTAGAAACACTGGATGATGTGTTGACGTCATTCAAGACGGCTGCTAACTCCAACCTGAACACCGGATCTCAGTAACTGCAACAGTTATCAGGCTGTTTGCATGTGTGCTAACAAACATCTGCAGGAGCGGGACTCGCGGTGACGGCCGCGTTTCATCAGACCAGACAAAAATTTCTGTTTCTATTCACAACTTTCAGCTGGGAACCAGAAGCAGCGAAGGCCCAGTGGTTTACCCACTGTTTGTCTTAATTAATACACCATATTTTCCAGACTGTTAGACGAATTTTTTTTCGATAGGTGAGCTGTTCCTGCGACTTATACTCCAGAGCGACTTATACTCCAGAGCGACTTATACGCCAAAGCGACTTATACATGAAAAAATATATGTAACTTCACAGCCACAAGAGAGCACTCTAGACTTGCGCACCAATATCTCCTACTCCTTAACAAATAAAAATTTAAGCAGTAAATGTTAGCTCACAAAGACAACTGAGAACGACTGAACATATATGCCCACCAAAATAAAATCATATTCACTTTGTGAGAAACTTGTTCGATACAGGCGTCAAGTGGAGGCTACTCTTACGGTGATGAGAAAAAAAAAAAAAAAAGCTAATGGCAGGCTCAAAGCTAGATGGCCACAGCTAGAGAAACCAGTTCACCAGTGGGTGCTTGAACAACATGCCGCGGGAGAGCAGGGCTGGATTAAAAGTGCACAGGCCAAGAGTGTCCTAGGTGCCCCGTTCCACAACATAACATTGTGAATGATACACTGTGAAATGACATTCCTAACATCTCGCAGCCAGTGGTACCAGTAGCAATACACTAGACACTGTGGTAACTATCTGGCTTTTATTTACATATTGTTTCATGTCCAAACTGCTGATATATGCCCTAAATGGGCCCACAATGGGTGTGGGCCCTTGGGCCCGTGCCCATAATGCCCATTGGATAAGCCGGCCTAGCGGGAGAGGGTTGTCAACGCTGTTATTCAGAAGTGACACAGAGGATGAAGAATTAAATGGATTTAGTGATGTGGAGTGAGATTGGGTGTTTTTAATTACAATTAATTTGGACGTTTTTTGTTTTTTTGTTTTTTTTATTCTTTAGGCTATAGTTAGGCTATAAAACTGTTTATGTTGCATAAACACTGGATACCTTTTCTGTTCATGTCTACTTTTTGTGTAGCTGAATAACCTTCATTGTGTTATCATTTGTTACACCTATTCAGCCTGTTCTTTATTCTTTTATTAATGTTATAACTTTCCTTCCAAGATGACTTAATGTCTGGTTTTGGTCAAGTAGTTTGTAAAATAAATTAATACTGTTGGTCAGGCCGTGCTCATACAAAAGATCATTTGATCTTAAGCACATGTCTGGCAAAGCAAAGGTTGAATAAATATAAATTGTAATTGTCATTGTATTAATGTCTCTCTGAACTTTGCTGTAATGCATTTAACATTTTATGTAAAGCAGTTTGGGTTGTCTTGTAACTACCTCTACAATGTTTTCTCCTCAGAGGGAGAAAACATGGAAAGTGACCGATAAAGGGGTTGGATCCGTAATATAGCACCAAAAAAGTCTCTTAAAGCAAAAAACTGAGTACCAACCCATCCTGTACCAGGCCTGAACTGGGACTTCTCTCAGAATACAACAAAGAGAAGCACAAAGTACTGCAGGGAGCCGGTTTCTGGCTCCCCTAAATAAAACAAGAGTGTTTAATCTTATCAGATGTTCCTGTGGTTTTCTGGAAACGAGATGGCAGAAGATCTGGGGTGAAAAAAGTGTTTCATGGGAGGCACGCCAGTCACATTCCCATCACCTGCCAGTATTTCTACATTTCTCCATGTTTTTCACTGCCAATACGAAGAATAAACATCTCACACAAGAAGACGACAACCAACTCTTTGATGAACGACATCCAAAAGTTCATCAAAGGTTTTGTTTGTTTTTTTCTTCCTTAACAGATCAGCCAGATGCTGCACAGCTGCTCCTAAATATATTTCAGGTGCAGCTTTATCTGACGTTTGCCAAATTGTCTGATTCTTTGTTGCTGTAACACACGACTCAGACCTTTATGTAATTTTGTGTTCTGAGAGTCAGCTGCTTCCTGTTTCCTGCTTGCACACCTGTGACAATCCATACAAATGATGCTACACTTGAGTCAGACGTGCTGAACCTCGGTGGGATTTCAGCTCAGCCGTCAGATGAATCCTGGCTAGGTTGGCAGCTTTGGAGCTAAGCAGAAAAATCCCTCATGTAAAGAAGCACTCATTTAATTTGTGTAGTAGAGATGGGGTGTGTAGTAGATATGAGTGTGTGATAGATAAAATGCACCGTATTAAACTGTACCATGTTCAGTAGTTGGTCTCTCTCCTTTGAAATGTGCTCTGCTACAGACAGGACGGATCCCAGGTAATGCCGAACGTTTTCCTCCTTTAAAACGCAGTCCTCCCTTTGTTTCCTCAGCGTACTCATCTTCCTCTCTGCCTTTCTGACAGATGGAAAGACGGGTACAAAATGAATGAGAATGAGGAAAAAGGGGGATAGAAGAGGTTTTGGAGCATGTAACTGGGGTAAAGGAAAATAAATAAGGGATTTAAAAAAACACAAGGACATGACTGCATGATATCTTGAGACACAGATATCTGTACAGACAAGATGAAAACATAACCAGCTAATCCAACACCTTCTGACAGAATTCACACTTCACAATGAGAAACTCCACATTATTCTCAGGATGAAGTCCACAGGGTGCAGAGCGAGTTTCCACATCAGAGTAGATTTTTTTAACATATGGAGCCTCTGAAAATCCCAATTATAAGCTTTTTTATGAAGCCTTTATTTGTATTTTTTATACTGGAACGTATAAAGTAGCCAGTCTCCTGATCTAAACCCAATAGAAAATCTTTGGAGGGAGCTCAAACTCCATGTTTCTCAGCGACAGCCCAGAAACCTGACATATCTAGAGAAGGTCTGTGAGGAAGAGTGGGCCAAAGTCCCTCCTGCAGTCTGTGCAAACCTGGTGAACAACTACAACAAATGTTTGACCTCGGTAAAGGCTATGGTAACAAATATTAACATGGATTTTTCTAGGGTGTTCAAATACTTATTTGCAGTGGTAAAATAAAAATAATTATTTTAAAAAATCCTACAATTTGATTTCCAGATTTTCTTTTAGATTATGTCTCTTACAGTGGACATGCGCCTAAGAAATAAATTTCGGATTCCTCCATGATATCTAAGTGGGAAAACTTGCAAAATCACAGCATGTTGAAATACTTACACACACACACACACACACACACATATATATATATATATATATATATATATATATATATACATATATATATATATATATATATATATATATATATATATATATACATATATATATATATATATACATATATATAATATATGTGTGTGTATAAATAAATATATATATATATATATATATATATATATATATATATATATATATATATATATATATATATATATATATATATATACATATATATATATATACACTGTTCACAAAATGCATTCAAACCTGTACAGGTGAACTTAATGTGATCTTCTCTAAGCTTTTAAATGCACATGTCCAACTGTTAAATGTTTCAATAAATTTTGCACAAGTTGCTGTTCTCTAACAAGGAGCTTAACGGCAAAAATCACGGCAGGTGTGTGATCCTTGAATTGACCAATAAATGTCCTGGTTCAATTAGAGCTGGTGTTTAAACAGTTGTCCTCATCATGCTGTTCACATTTTGACATCATGAGACCAAGACGACACCTAACAATGGAACAACAGTCCCTTGCCATTGCGATGCTTCAAACAGGACGTTCTCAGACAGAAGTGGCCACTGAGCTTGGAGTGTCACAGAGTGTCATCAGCAGGTTGCAACAGAGATATGGAGAGACTGGAAGAGTCACAGAAAGGCCTAGAAGTGGACGTCCTTTGGCCACATCCCGTGCTGAACACTGCATATATATATATAAATATATATATATATATATATATATATGAGATTTTATTACACACGATGAGATTTGGGTTCACCTCTCATGTCATTGTTGCGTCTCGAGAATCTATGAAATCAAACATGGGATTCACAAAGGTTTAATTTTACGCCTATTTCTTTTTAATCTGCACATTTTCCAACGTGGTGATCTTATCAGGAGACATGGCATTGATTTTTTACAGCGATGCAAATGATGCACAGCTTTGCATCACTGTGTCTCGTGATGTCACAGAGCCTCTCAATGTCCTTTTAACTGTATTTTAGATGTAACGTCATGGATAACAGAGAATTTCCTTCAGTTTAACGAGTAAAAAAACAGAATTTTTATTGGTCCTAAAAGACGAGAGACATTTTCCCAAAAAGACAAAACATTAAACCGTCTCAGTGTTTGAGAAACCTGGGTGTTCTTTTCTCCTCTGAGCTGGATTTTATCCCACATATTAGAAATGCAACAAAAACAGAATTTTATCATGTTAGAAACACAACCAGAGTCAGCCCACTTCTCTCTCCTGCCAGCATGGAGGCGCTCCTGTTGCTCTCCAGGTTTCACGCGTGAGGTGATAGCAGACTGACTTCATATTACCCACCTGTTAGCTTGTCTGCAGAGCTCCAGCTCAGCCCTCGCTGTCTTTAAATCAGCAGTCAGGTTGGCTTTGTCCACAGCCAGACTCATATTCTCCTCCTGCAGCTTGGAAACCCTCACAAGCAATTTGTCCATTTCACTGACATTCCTGCTCTCTTGCTGCTCCAGCTGTCTGACAGTAAAAGGTCACATTTTACAGCACATCATGCACAACATCTGGAGAACAACATACAACCAAATATGTACAGTCATGACATGATGTTCCACCTTTTTCCCACATTTGTTTGGGTAAACTTGTTCTGCAACACGTCTTGTGTGTTCCACCATCATTCATCATTACTGATGAGAGTAAACACTGATCTGACATTCATCTGAGCTTCAGGAACCCTTCTACCATCAACACATATCACACTTAATGACATGAATATGTAGAAATTAAGATTTCTGTTGATCTTTGTTATTTATTTATGATTATTGATAAAAGAAAAATCTGGAACATGGAATAGACCAGTTCAAACTCTGGTTAAGTCGTTTTTAGTGTGGTACCTTCTGAGTTTCCCAGCAATGTCACAGTGCTCGTCCCAGGTGACGGCATCCTTCAGGCGAGCCCGCAGAAGCTGAATCTCCTTCACATGTTTCTGTACCTCCCTCCTGCTCTCTTCAAGGTCCTCCTGCAAATGCTGCTTCTCTGCCTCCAGCAACATCAGTTGCCTGGACACCTTTGTTACTTCAGAGGAGAAAGGAGTCATGAAAAGGGTGGCATATTACACAAGAATTTGGCTAAAAGCTGTTTCAGTTCAGGAATTTTTTTATTCATTATGAGATTTATTATTCAGAGTTTTTTTTAAAATGGATTAAAATTACATACCTTCAGACTGGTGTTTGCTGTGACTGGCCTTAGCTTTGACATGCTGAGCCTCCAGCTGATCCATCAGAGTCTGATTCTCCTGTAAAACCCGATACGCCTGCTGCTGAAGCTGCTGACTGTGCAAAGAAACAGAGATATTGCGTCTGTAAATAAATAAGACAATATTGTCACCACTAATTTACTAATTGCTGCTGAAATGCTTTGTTTTTTGTTTTTAAAAAGGAAATAACTTAGCTTTTTGACCAAAAACTGCATTTATAGTCTAAATGTATTCAGATTTTTTACTTTCTTTTTATTGCCTGTATAATAAATACAACGTTTGCCCCCAGTAATCTAAAACAGAGGCGTAAGACAGACTCAGATCAGATTACTTTTCTATTAACATTCATATCTATTCATAATCAGATGAATTGTGCGTGGCATGTTTTCATAGTTTTGTGTTTTATCAGACCCTTTTCCCATTGAACTAGCTCTCAGTTTGGGTTTGGGAAGCAGACATCCTCTTTAAAATTAGACCTAAATCTTTTCCTTTTTCATACAAAATAAATTTGAATAATCGACTTAAATTCATTTCTCATAAAAATCAGTGCAGTTATCTGGCTCTTCTGATGTCATACAGTGTAGTATAAAAGTCACAAATGCAGATGTTTTCCTATATCTGTACTTATACTTGGGCTGTGACGATATGTTTTTGTTCCGATTCGATTCGATTCGAATTTTTTGGGTGCTGATTCAATTTAAATTGCGATTCTCACAATTATTCAATATTGCTCATATTTGTAAATTAAAAACAAAATAAATGTATAAAACTTGTCATTTATCTTAATTTCAGTTCAGAAAAAACAACACAGTAGCCAGACCATCATTCTGCTGCTATAGAAGACAAGTAAAAAGATGAATAAAAACAATAAAAATAACAAAAGTTTTATAATGGATTTTTTTTTATTTATTTGAAAAAAAAATAATATTTTTTTTGTTTAAAAAATTTATTTTAAAATTGTGAAGCAAAAAAATCCTAATTTTTTATTTTTCCATTCGATTTTCCCACCCCTAACTTAAATTGATGTAAAAACACGTGATTAACCCAAAACACAAAGATAAACAACCAGCAGTGAGACGATAATAAAGATAATAAGCAGTGATTACAAAGCAGATGTTAACAGTCCAAAGCAACACAGAATATTTGGTCTTACCAGTCCTTCTGGCTCACAACACCCATACCGGCAATTTCCTCCTGCAGCCTCTCATTTTCTTTGACCACTTCCTCCACGTGAACACGCAACTTCTTCACCTCCTCCTGCAGCAAACAGACGACAATAATGGAAAGAGAAATATACGAAGCTTTAACTTGCAGACAGCAAAGAAAACAAAAAAAAGGCGCCTACCATCCATGTTTGTGATTCAGACTGGTTCGCCGCTTGTCTCTTTCATCCCTTTCTCACATCTTACAGCTGTTCCTCCCAGCCAGGATGTGTGCAGCGAGCAGCTGGGAAGGAAACAGCTGTGTTTCCCACCTTCCAACTGCTCCAGATGCCAACATGTCAACCTTGACGTGTGTTGGATGGTGCAGCCAGATGTGAGAGTAGATATTGTCATGCCATCGGAGCAGGGCGATGTGAGAGTTGTGTGTTTTGTCATTTCTGATTTCCTGCTTTAACAGTTTTTCTGCCCGTATGAAACACCTGAGGAGACTCGTTTGCTTCTCACGGTTTTCATTTTTTTATGATTTATGTTGGTCTTTAATTCCTGTGATGTCTATCTGCAAACATTTGCAACAAACAGCTTCTGGTCTTTTATATTTGATTCTAACTTCATTTATTTATTTTTCATTAATGAGGGCTGCATGGTGGGGTCAAACCTCGGCAAGGGGGGAGGTTAAAACCTCAACACGCAAACTCCTTTCTGTGTGGAGTTTGCGTGTTCTTCCCGTGTATGCGTGGGTTCTCTCCGGGTTCTCCCACCATCCAAAGACATGAATGTTAGGTTAATTGATTACGCTAAATTGTCCCTGGGAGTGTGTGTGAGTGGTTGTTCGTCTCTCTGTGTTGGCCCTGTGATGGACTGGCAGCCTGTCCAGGGTTGCTGGGATAGACTCTAGCTTCTCAAGACCCTTAAGTGGAACAAGCAGCTTAAAAAATGTTTTTTAGTTTATTGTTATTTATCTAATTTTTAACAGTTTGTTCTAATTCTAGTCTTTTTTTCCCCGTGTTTAATAAGAAAGATTTGACATAAATACAAGTGAAGTGTGAGGGTGTATGAGTTTTGCTTATTTATGTTTTTGTCTGTTCTTCAGTTCCTGTTCCAAGATGTTTTTGGTTTTATGTTTTATTTTGTAGAGTGCACACGCTTGTATTTTCTATTTACTTCCTGTTCAAAACACACCTGCTGTGCTGACTGCACCACCGGCTCCTCGTTCCCTTAGTTCAATAAATACCCATCAGTTTGTACCCCTGACAATAAATTCCTGATTCCTTTACCCACCTTCCTCCTGACTGGTCTCCATGCACACCGCACCGTGATGGTAAAGAACTAAATGTTGAGTTAGCTCTGTGAGGGTCTTTTTGTCATCAGTCATGAGAAATATTTCAGGTTATTGCATATTATAACTTAAATATATTATAATATATATATATTTATAATAAAAATATTATAAACTTAAAGTTACAATATACTGAGGTGACGGATGACTGAAGGCAAGAAAACGCAAAATACTAGAAATAAAAAATCCCAATTGCCTCACCTCAGAGGTTTGCAGCAGTTCATCCTTCTCGTTCATCCTGTCTTCGTAAGCCAGCAGCAAAGGGCAGAAATACTTCATGTCAAGCTAAAAGGATGAACAAAGAGAAATCATGCAAATGAACCTGCATGAATGTGAATCATTTTCCATATGATGTTTATTCCAAACAAATAACCAGCTGACCAGCCAAGGAGGAGGAGAACCCGTCTTCGGCAACCCACTGACTTTGGCGCTCTGCATGAGCAACAGTAAGAGACAGGGAAAAAAACAAGGTTAGCCGTTGTTTCATCAATACAGCCGTCCCTAAATGTTTCCACACATGAAAGCAAATAACAAGGAAAACAAAGTAAAGAAAATCTATCGAAACATGTTTTTTCCATGTTTAAAATACCTAAAACTTATTATGTATGTGTTTTATATATATATATATATATATATATATATACATATATATATATATATATATATATATATATATATATATATATACATATATATATATATATACATATATATATATATATATATATATATATATATATATATATATATATATATGTATATATATATATATATATATATATATGTATACATATATATATATATATATATATATATATATATATATATATATGTATATATATATGTATATATATATATATATATATATATATATATATATGTATATATATATACATATATATATGCATGCATGCATGCATGCATACATGCATACATGCATACATGCATACATGCATACATACATACATATATATATAAATATATATATATATATATATATATATATATATATATATATATATAAAACACGCATATATATGTGTATACCCACACACACACATATATTCTTGGTGGTTTCTTGTCCAGTAGTACTTCAGCTATGACTAATGAAGGCCAGTGAAAGGATGCACTGCACGAGAACAAGAAATGTCCTGATGTGAAAACACAGCATGAGGTAGCCATGATTAAAACTACAGGTTGGCTTTCTTCTGCAGTCTGAAAATGCACGACGGCGTGGACATGGTGGAATGGACAGAAACAGACGGTGATGGGAAGCGTGTTTACTTTAACAAATCAAATGGAGGCAGGGACAAAAAGAAAACCTTATTTCACTCAGCAGGGTACTGGATCAAAGAAGCTTACTGGATTTCTATCTTAAAAGCCTTGTGAATACAAAGTTGGGGGGGGAGTAATAATTCTTTATAGAAAATTGTTAAATTACACTCTAGCAACACAATGAAAACAGAAAGAGACAGAAGATAGACAGTATTACTGTAAGGTGAGCTGGTTGTTGGGCCAAAGCTCTTATTTGTGTATTTAAACTGAATCTTTTACTGTGAACAGGCACAAACTTCCTTTCCAGGGTAAGTCATAAAGAGTCCCTTCATATCGGTCTACTTTTAGCCAAACCTTCAACCAGGGGCACAGTCACAAACACCAAACCAGGCTGAGAAGAGAAGTCCAAGTCAAGCGAGGTGTAAATACGTTCATGACTGCCTTCAAAAGACCATGAGGTGGATCCCAGATTACCTGATGCTGACATGGAAAACTTCTGCTCCTTACTTTAAAAATAACTTGATACATCCACCTGAGTGGATTAATGCAGTATTCCTAATTTAATTTTAAACAACAGTAGACCTCAGGCAACATTTAATAGTGAAAGTAAGAACATTTCCACACATGAGATAATATTTTCACACATGGATTGGTGGCCACAGAGTCCAGACCTGAACCCCTCTGACCATTTTTGGGATGTGCTGAAGAAGGTTTTGTGCAGGGATTGCATTCTCTCATCATCAATACAAAATCATGGTGAAATATTAATGCAACATGGCATGGAAATAAATCTTGTGACATTTCAAAAGCTTATTGGAACAAAGACAGAGAGAATGCTGCTGGAATCAGAGATAAAGATGGTCCAACAAAATGCTACAGTGCGACCTTTCTTTTAGTGGGAATTATTTGTTTGGGCCTTGTAGTTTATAGAAAAGGAAAGAAAAGAAAAGGAAAGGAAAGGAAAGGAGAGGAGAGGAAAGAAAAGAATAGAAAAAAAAGGAGAGGAGAGGAAAGAAAAGAATAGAAAAGAAAAAGAAGGAGAGGAGAGGAAAGAAAAGAAAAGGAATGAAAAGGAAAAAGAAATAGATAAGGAAAAGAAAAAGAAAAAAAGGAAAGGAAAGGGAAAAGGAAAAACAAAAAGAAAAGGAAAAAGATAAAGAAAAGAAAAAGAAAATATAAGCAAAGGAAAGGAGGGGAAAGAAAAGAAAAGGAAATGAAAAAGGAAAGGAAAAGGAAAGGAAAAAAGAAAAGAAAAGGAAAAAGAAAAATATAAAGAAAAGAAAGGAAAAGGAAATGAAAGGAATGGAAAGAAAAGAAAAGGAAAGGAAAGAAAAGAAAAAGAAAAAAAAGGAAAGGAACAGAAAGAAAAGAAAAGAACAAAATAAAATAAATTCCGCTGTCTTAAAAGCACTAGTTCTTTTTCCTACAGTGGCCTAATAACTGTACTACAAACCTCCTCTCTGGACGGTGGTCTGAGGCGGCTTTGATAGCGGCTCAGCTCCACATTCAGACGGTGAACTGTCAGTTTCAGGGCGTCGTTTTCATCCACCAGCTCCTGAGCATGTTGTCTCAAATTCTGTAATTCTGCCTGGCTGCCTGAAATCATAGCAGGCATTACAGGCGCTAGTCTAGATCATTTCCAGACACACGACTAAATGCTGCTGTTTAAAAAGACTCATATATCACACACGCACACACACACACATGCACACACACACAAACCAAGAAAATGACACCAAACTTTCTCTTTACTGAAGCATTTCATTACTTTGTCTTCTGTTGATGCTGAAGAGATGCAGCTGTGCTCGAAGTTGCATCTTCTTGCAGCTCCTTCTCACACCAGTGAGTACTGGAACTGACTTTTTCTTTTACATTTCTATCTAATTGAACACCTTCTGACACTCCTTTTTATCTTTCTCACTTTCCTCACATTGTCGCTCTGCACCAGTTCCTCCACGTTACCTGCAGAAGACTTCTGGTTGGAGGAGGCGTTGCTGTGGCTGATCTCCGGCTGCAGACTCTCCTCCATCCGTGTTTTCTTCTCCTTGCGTACTTCACTGTACATTTGGCCGAGCTCCGGAGACTTGTGGGGAGGAGCTTTGGGGCTTTTGACACGTCTGGGTTGGTCAGTGGTTGGCGTACATTTTGTGGCTGAAACAGGAAGCATGAATATTTTTTTTAACAGGAAAAAAGGAGAAAAAAAATTGATGGTGGTCATTTTTGTGGTAGTACATGAGAAAATAATGACATCTCAAAAGAAAGCACAGATGAGATCATGTGTTACTTTAATCTGCTAAATTGTGTTTCTTTAATGTAGCCAACATAATGTGCAGATGCGATCCAGAGCACATAGAGCTGAGTGCATGGCAGCTATTCCAGTCAATTCATCTGAACATACTTTCGTTACACTACATATTGTCCTTAAATATAAAAGATTGGCATAAAGATTTGTATTGAATGTGATAAAGATTTAATCTGTAAAGTTATCAGGATATACTCATGTTATGACATCTTGACCATAAATAAAAAGGTATGCAGCAACTAACTAGTTAACACGAGTGTAAGTAAAGATGTCAAGCATGCACTTAATGCATGTTAATTTTAATAGATAAAATTGACTAATATATGTTTTTCCATTTACAGGCTACACAAATCATGCCTATGCCATCTATGACTGTACCTACTGAAGCAGTTTGCTGAGAGCTCAGTCTGCAGCCATCTACTGGGTGCATCACAGGACAAATAGCAAAGAAGGAAATGGTGGGATGACTCATGCACAGAGGGAATTACAGAGATGGCATATTCATTTTCTTCAGTACTCAGACACAAATCAGGTTATTCTAGCTCACTTACACCTACATGGCACATCATCCCTCCAACTGTCAGCCCTCCTGCTGGCAGATGATCTGTTTCTTCTGATTTCAGGGGACTGGCCACTTGATCCCTCCGTGAGATCTGCAAGTTATAATGAAAAGAGTCACATTTGAGTCCCAAAAGTGAATTTCACCCTTTACTGTAACGAAGCAGCCAGTCTGTGTGCTTCATAAGGGTAATTTTAGATTTTAATTTGGCACCATCTCCATGAGGGCACATCAGGTAATCGTTACTATAATGGGGCTTTCCATTTAGCTAGGACAAAAGACCACCTAATGGCTGTTCACAAACCAGATGTTAGATGAATTATCGTCTCAAATTAGTTCTTTCGCAAAGAAAAAAAACATTTTTTGCTGCCTTCCTTTGTATCCCAAGTAAGTTCAATATATAAGCCGTCCACTGGTTAGGTTTAATGGAGCTGCAAATTATCTTATTTCTACTTTCAAAAGTCTTATCTTTTAGAAAGTACCCTATAAATATACCATCTGCACTAAAACAAGATTATTTCCTTGAGTTGTGTTTTATTTAAGAGATTATAAGAATCAAATTATTTTATTAATTAGTTACTTTATCTATGTTTTAATTAATAGCTACAACCCCTTACACACAACCTGCACGCCACATCAGCAGCTACAAAGAGTTTTATTTGGCAGAGTTTATCTTGTATTGGCTGTCGCTGCTGAAAGGTGAACTTTTGGGTGATAAAGTTGAGGTCTTTACCTGGAGAAGGCAGTTTTCTGCCAGACATCTGAGTCGGTGGAGGTGAACTGGACTGCAGGAGAGACAGGAAGGAGAGGCAGACAGGCAGTCAGACAGCAACTTGGTCTTTTAAAAAAAAACAAAAGACCAATACAAGGCCATTTTCAGACTGTTAAATGTGTGAGATAATATCTTATCAGTGCGTTCAGCAGGTTGAAAATTCCCTTTAAAGCATTTTGGAAAAAAAAAACAGTGTTGATAAGCTTTGTCCTGAAAGAGAAGAGCAGCAAAGAACCAAAATGCACTGGATGATGAAGGATCATTCTTTCAGCTGCATGATTTGTCAGATCTGTTGATATTTCTGTGTGTCAGGAGGAACCTCCAGCCTCCAGGGAGCAAACATGCAACCGGACACTAGCAAAAGAGCCAGCTTATGTGTTTTAATCCAGGATTCTGGATTCAAGACCTCCAGTCCAACTCCTTTTAATTGAGTTTCCTGGTTACTTTTAATCTGGACAGAAGCCAACAAGCAGGCAGTCATTCAATCTCGAGTCACCTAATGACCTGACAGATCATGGATTTAATCACTTTGTTGGGGTTCTACAACAAGGACACTTAGCTCCAGGCACCATTGTGGCGGCCCTGCAGCCCAACATTCTGGTAACCAAGTGTCAGATATGGCTGAAACCTCTTTTCTTCTCTAACCCGTCCAAAACCAAGCCCAAGTGTTTATTAGCCTCCAGCCTGATGATGGCGAGGTCCTGCTATCGTCACTGGTTGCAGTTTACTAGATTTCTGAGCAGCCTTGCTTGTCTTTTAAGCTGCAGAGTCCAATTTTAAATACACAAAAACAATAAATGAATTTGATGATGAAAATGGCACAAAGTAGACAGAATAGTAAATAATATCCAAGATTTCAGATTAAGAGGAAAATCCTCAGAACTTTGATCCATTTTGTTTCAGTTCTCTTTTAGTTCATGTGTTTGACTTTACGTCAGAGTGTAAAACTGCACGTCGGGACACTTTACTGAGCATTTGCTTCTCAGCCATTAGAAATATCCAGTCCTACTGTGGAAAAAAGCAGCTAGCTGCAAGACTGTGATAACCTGAAAAGACAACTCACAGAGAGAATTGGAGCCCACTGGGACCATTATAAGTTTCCAGCCCAAGTTGTCGGTGTGTAGATCAGTGGAAACAGAATTATTCCAGAAATGTAGAAGACTCCTGAGATATAACCAGGAGTGTATTGAGAAGAATTGTCACATGAATTTTCAGCTATCCTGTACACTATGGAACAGACGTCACTACGAGTTGGTAAAGCAAGTCCTTTGGCCATGGAAAACCAGTGATCTATAAATACCTTGTAGTGAGTAACTACCATAAATTACAATTAAAAAGGCAGTTTCTAAGACTGCTTGTTATTGTGTAATGACACAGAAGTTGAACCATTTCAACTGGTGAAGCATCAGAGACAAAGTATACATATAATGTGATGAAGTGAAGGGGAAAAAATGGATCAAAAGCCATCTGATCTAATAAAGTGTTAAGAAAAACAGCTTCTTAGAGAAACTAAAGTCACCCCAAACAAAGCTAATAAGGGATAAAATTCCCTATAAATTTCCAAACTATGAAACAAACACTTCAAAAGACCACTAAGCTTTTTATGCAACATGTAACGGCTTGAGCAACAACTATCTGCCCACAATTGAGAGAAAAACCTGTCAGGTTGTTTTTTTTTCTGTGTACAATTGTGCCTCCCAATGGATTAGGCTGACATGACACTACCAACACCAGGAAACAATCTGAATACAAACACACAACTATAAAACGTGTTTTAAGTTTTTTTTTTCTTTCTCTCTCTTTGAATTCACACAATTAAATGTGCCTTTTGAAGAAAAATATTCTGGACCATCATGGGAAGAAAACACAGTTGGAACTGAAAAAAAAAATTCTCTACAAAGCGAGCCCAGTCTCATGTCTGCATATTATACTTTAATAAATTTGGCTTGTGTAAATTTTACAGCTAAAACCTGTTTGTGCAGATGATGGCTCTGTGTTAAATGATTTATTTGAAGACTAGAGATTAAAAATAATGTTTTGCAGACAGAAAATGTCAGATGTCTTGGTGCTTTCTTACCTTAGTCTCCAGCGGCAGGTCACAGAGAGTTTCTGACACGATTAAATTCCTCTGTCTGTCCAGAGATTGGTTGGCATATTCCTCCCTATCCTCTTCATTTCCCACT
>NC_136619.1:11268870-11298870 GCF_933228915.1 Telmatherina bonti | reverse complement strand
CAACAAATATCGTGTCCATGACTGAATCTTTGACATTTACAGCATGAAGGAGGCATGAACAGAGGATGGAACTGCAGCTCAGATATACTTTAATAAACAATGGAGCGAATTAAAGACGCGCCACAGCTAAATCACTGCCTTGCAGTCAGACAGAAAGTGGCGCTGGGTGTGTTGGCTTAACTTTATTTTCTCTCTCAGTTCATCTGAAGCTTTTTTTGTTTTTACTCTCAGGAATAAATACTGAGATGATAGAGTTACTGTGCTGTCTCAGTGCTGTGAGCATGTATAAATAGAGTGGCATGAGTATGTTTTCCCATGTTGCAGTTGTACTATGCTGTACACATACTGGCATGGCCCAGAAAGACCCCTCCCCCCCGCCACAACCTCTCCTCCCCTCCAATATGCTTGGTTTTCAGCTTACTTGAGATACAGAACCTATGTAACAGCATAGGCTCCGATGTGCAGCATGTAGATCAGCCACTTGTCACAGCAGCTGATCGCTACGTCATTGTTGTCATGGTGACTATAAGCTACACACACTACTTCAGATTATTCCAGTGGAAACACCAAATGGGACTGGCACAGTACCATAACCCGTCCAGTATAGGTACAGCAGAGTACTGTAATGAGCCATACAAGGTTCAGTTTGCACAACATGAACAGCCTGCAGGTAGCTCAGTAGAGGGCACTGTCATTGTAGGAACTGGAGCTGGGGAAGGTGGGACAGGGTTTGTTCCAGGGCAGAGCGCCAGAACGGTCCACCGTGGGAAGGCTGAGGGTGCTGGCACTCTTCATCTTGTTCTTCAGACCCCAGTTTATGAATGATGGTTTCTTGGTTACTTTGCGGGATTTGGGGTTTTTGTCTTCATCATTATGAGCCAGACAAATCATGGAGTAGGTCTTAGGCAAGTTTCCGCAGAAGGTGGCACTCTTGGTTGGCTGTGTGGACAGACAATTGTTTATCAGAGCAGCGTTCAGCGTACAGCATACAGTCTGAACAGATGTAAGAGGCCAGTCGGCCATTCAGTCACTGCTTAAATAGAACATTTATACTGACAGAAAACTACAGTTCTATCATTAGGTACTCAAATCTCAATGATTCTCGATCCGTTTTGCTGTCTAACAACTATTCTCACAGCACTTTGTGTGTGTTAAGTCATGCGGCAGGACTTACCATGGGTGGGTTGCTATCCATGATGCTAACCACCTTGATATCAATCCCCTCTTCGTTGACATCTTTCAGAAGTCGCATCACGTCGCTAACACCCATCCATTTGCAGTCGCTGTCACCCACAGCTATGATGTAATCCCCTTCTTTCAGACCATCGGCCTTGAAAAGACATGATAAAGGACATTTGTTATAGACACAAACATCTGCTACCGCATTGGACACTAAATATTCACAGCAACCGAATCATGTGTATTAGTTTCATTCAACAACCTGATAGACATCCATTACTTATGTAGCAATGGGGACGTCACCTGATGCACTGAGAAGTACCTCGCTCTATTTCTCTAATGAATTAATGTATAAATATATGATAATATTGCCGTCTCTGACTTTTTTCTCCTTTTTCCGCAGGTGTTCCTGAATAAGTGCAGTTGTACATGTTCTGTCTTTCCTGTCGTCTCCACCCCAACCAGTCGACTCCCTGAGTCGGGTTCTGCCGGAGGTTCTCTTCCTGTTAAAGGGGAGTTTTTTCCTTCCCACTGTCGCCACGTGCAGCTCAGGATGGGGGATTGGATCGAAGTCATGACTTAATGCAATCAGTTGGTTTTTATTATAGGATATGTATGAGTTGGCTCGAATTGATGTGTATGTAAAGTTCCCTGTGATAACACTGGTGTGAAGTGGCGCTATACAAATAAAGCTGAATTGAATATAGAAAAGATTGACATTTAGTATATTTAGTGTAACTATCCTTTATTTGCAACAGGTAAAACACATAGTTATGTGCATTTCCGTATACTTCTGTCAGATACCTGGATCCACATGAGAGTGATCTCTGGAGAACCAGACAGATCTAAACACGAATCCAGCTGACTGCAGAATTAAAAGTTAAGAGTCTGGCCTAGTTAAGCTTATGCAATGCTAATCTGTTTCTCTGCATAGCCTGTAGGGTCTAATAAGAGCCTGCTCTTTGTCAGCGCGTCTTAATAGGCTGTAAAGGATTGCAGAGTGTAAATACTCCCCAGTTCTTAATTAAATTAGTAGCCGGAGTGGCAGAGGTGGAGGAAGGGCGTGCTTCCCCACGTTTACTCTAAAATCCTCTTCAAGTTTAAGATATTTTTCAGATGTTCGTGAAACAGACAAGATTATTTAGATGTTTTGTTTTTTTTATCTATTACTTAGATGTTAATTTATTATTTAGATTATTATTTATCTATTATCTAGATTATTTAGATGTTTAAGTTGACTTGACTTTGTTCATATTAGACAGGAAATTAAAACCCCTCCTCTACTAGAATTACACCTGACACTTTGTTAGAGAAAAATAAAGATCAGAGTTTTATAATTATAATTGTTTTGTTTTTAATACCATTGTAAGTAAACATATTATGTGAATAAAATTCTGTGCTGTGAACATCCTGTACTTTGAAACAGCATCTGTGTGAGACTATTTTGTCAGTAGATACATAATTCAGGTTTTTTTGGGGGGGAGGGAAATCTGAGTATGACCTTACTAAAACAACGCGGTGAACTCCTTGCAAGATAAAATTAAGTTATGTTAGTCTGTCATTCCTGTTTTTAAAGGTTGATATGTTTTTATCCACTTATTAGGACAATTCACATTTATTTTAGCATTTACTGACTCTAAATCGTAACGTAGCACATAAAAACTCACACATACTGATTGGTAACATGGCATCAATGTGCAAAAACAAGCTTTTATCTTGGATGCAGAAAATTTCTTTCATGTCGTTATTGATAAAAAATACAGTTTAACTCACAGCAGCGGGACACAGGGAGTCCAATGAAACCACCTGGACCGGGGATTCTCCTTTCAGGGTAAAACCCAGGTCTCGGTCCTGTGAGCCGAGGCAAAGTCGCACTGTCCGTGGCGCTGTCCACCGCTGCTTGGCTGAAAAAAACGCCAGAGGGCCCTGAGGGGACACGGCGGGAGGACGCTGAGGTTAATGTGGATGCAGGTTTTATAGGTGGAAAGTGTATAATCCTGACGAGCTTGATTTGCTGAAATCTGAAACTCCAGTGTGACCTTGCTTGTGTCCTTGCCGACATGTTATTCATGGAAATGTAAACACTGTTGTTAAAGACAGAGTAACATGTAAACACAGTATCTCTGTCCATTTCAACACTGCAGTGCAGAGCTCCTGTAAATCTTCAAAAATGACTTAAATTCCTTCTAAGATCTGCCATAAAATACGTTGAGATTGTCTTGAAACTGCATAAATAAACAACTTATTTACAGAGTTCTGTCTAAAGTAAACGCATCTGTCCAGGATTACAGGGGTAGGATGGGTGAAGTACTGCAGGGCATGTAATGAAGGAGTGAAAGATGCTTGTGTTGTGATTCTGGGCTGCTTCCGGCCACTGGGCCATTACAGCTCAGCCTGTCTGCCTGCATAAACTCTGCAGAAACTGGGTGATGCTGCACGGCAATTAAAATAAAAACAACAGAATAAATACATGTTTAATAACTTCAGAATTTGCTGCATCAAAGTTTTTTGCTCTGCCCAAACAACTAAAAGTAGTAGAGATGTCCTGGGAGTTAATGTACTTCTGGTTACACTAAGTCTAATCACCTTATTAAATTCAAAGGTTTGTTGACTTTCTTTCCTCCTGCTATCTGTGGGAAAAACCCTGACAATCTGGTATCACACGGGGCTTCCAGTCTGGCCTGGTTAAACTCTTGCCACAGTGATTGTAAGGAGAGATAGTGCTGGATTTAGGTTTTCTCACATTGTTTTTCAGGTCTTGAGGGATTATAGCTTTGTTGCTTTGGATGTTAATGAAGAGCTGAGAGGGATTTTATATCAGGAATCAGTGGTTATTATTTTCAGAGCTGCTTTACACCTGATCCCTGGCAATGTCACTCTGTCTGACCCTTCGGAGACATCATAAGTCCAGCTGAATGTCTCTTTCAGAGAGTGCAAGGATTGTAGCGCCACGTCCCACCAACAACCACAGTAAAAAGAAAAGGGATATCACTTCATAAAAGACCTGAGAGAAACAAAAGTTCAGCATTGCATCATGATAAATGTAGAGGTAACCACCAAGGAAATTAATTACAACCTAATTTATAGAGTCAATGCTGATTTTTGCCGCTCTGCCTTATAAGAGCTTAACCATCATAAAGCTGGACCTGCACACCTCTGGACATGTTAGTGTTAGTGTTGCATGAGTTGATTCAGGTGAAAGTCCAGGAGGCTTTGGAAATAAGCACTTTATATGGACATGTGATTAAACGTGCCAAAGCTTCCAGGAGGCTCACCTGGGTTGGTTGTATTCATAAATGACACAAAACACTCTGGGCGTTAAAAAAAAAGTCCAATCTGAAGATCTAACCACAAATCCAGAGTGATTTTGTTTCACTTAAAGAATAAACCAGCCACCATGTACGGGGCAGAAAGAGCCAATGTGAGTGGAAAGATATTAGTAACCCACATACCAGCCGCTGGAAAAAGTCGATGACTTTCACCTTTGTAGTCACGGGAACCTCCATCTCTGCTTTGTGCTCTGTTTTAGCTTTGGAAGAACAGAGAGAAAGAAACAATGCCGTCACTCTCAGTGTTTACTGTCACAAGCACATATCGACTGCAGCCCAGCAGCGAAGCGGGCGGCAGTTTGCAGGGTAAACGTTACGTCATCTTTACTGGGAAAATAAACGTCACTTATCAAAGCTGCTTTTCCTACAGAAGCAGGTGTGGAGCGCAAGCCAGCAGTAGATGAATCAACATTTTCCTTAGACAAACATCCTAAACAAACACTTTTCATTTTTGGAAAGTCTTTTTGTGGAGACGTTGAGGTCAGCGGTTCAGTTTCTGTGGAAGATTAGCTTCCATCTCAGCAATTGTTCTCGTCTTCTGCATCCTGCGATTTCTCAAACTGGATTACACCCCCCCCACCCCCCATCACCCTCTTGAAGCGACTTACAGATGATGTCTGGGGCCTCCATGTAGTCCGTGAACTCCTCCTCGTTTTTAACCTCGCTGTACTTGTTGAGTGAGCGCTGGTGGCTGGCTTTCAAGATGTCCTGCAGGATGTCCATCTTGTTCAAGTGGTGACACAGAGCATAAACCCTCAGAGCCTCTTCGTGGCTGAAGATGGCCTGACGGATGTGGGCTTTACCTGGAGATTCAGTGTGAAAATGGATCATTAAAGAGAAGGAGGAGGGAATTTAACAACAGTGTGTGGAGAAGAAGAGCGACTGAAGTTGACATGGAGAGTCAGAACATGCTCGCAGCACGCGCTCGCTCATGCTGTTCTGTCCTGATTTTCCCTTACCGATGCGTTCACGTTCGTCCTTATTCTTCAGGATATCCAGAGGACTGCGTCCCTCTGGCAGCTCATCGTACACCTGTGATAATATCTTCTCCTGCTGGTCCTCGTCATCATTTGGACCCACTAAACACAAAACATTTATGTATCTGAATCCACTCATTCATTTAAAACTGTGCAAAAGGAGGAATTATCAGCAGAAATAACCTGTTCAGACCAGATGCATGTTTGCTTTTATGTTTTAAGTCTGATATATGAACATGATATCATCGTTAAAGGCTCAAACATTTTATTTACATACTGATAAATATGACGGGAATGGTGAACATTTTCATATAAAGAATGATTTATGGCCACTTCTGTGGTTTTATTTTCTGCTTTTAGTGGACAAATTTTTCCAGAAAGAGTTTTTTCTAAACAAACTTTCAGGAAATAAAATGCTTAAATGTTTAAATTTGGCTTTTATGGATGAACTTTTTTACATGAAAATCTTTAAAAGACAGAATTTCATGTATAAATTTTCTCCTTTATCTTTATATTTGCTGAGTTTAAAGGTGAATGAAATGCAATCAGAACTTTCTGGGAGTGTCTCTCATCTATTCTGCCTCTCAGAGACAGTACCGGCATTTATTTTCCAGGGTTCAGAGTTAATCTGTTTACTAAAACGATCTCCATTCAGTCCCCTCATCACAGGACTGTGGTTAATTACTTTATGTTGCTTGTCCACACAGGAATCTGTTAATGAGCTGCTTCCCTCTGCTCTTCAGAGAGCTGTGGTTACCCGCGTCGCAACTCCATATTCATTTATTTTTTTAATTTTATACATAATACATCTAGTCTTTCATCCAAGGTAGTTTAACTGGTCCCAGTCTCAAGTATGAAGAAAACACAGAATAAGAAACAGGAATTGGATTATACAACTAATAAAAGGCTGCAGTTGCATAATAAACCTTTTTCTTTCATGTAATGAGGTATCCAAATTAATCACCATGATCAAATAACTATTACAAATACAAAAGCAGCTGCAGCATTCCCATCAGTCAAGGGATGTTTTTTATGTTCAGCGACTAAACAAGCGTCTCCTCTTTCCTTTCCCTTGGCTCCGTCCGCCAGCTGATTATGCAGACAGCATGAAGAGGCTTCATCACTGCAATCCTCCAGCGTTTCAGCTCAGCTCTACTCACTCCAAACATCTCTTTTCCACGCATTGAATTTGCTTTTCTTTTTCGGTTTCTGTCCAAAGTTCTAGGAAACAAAGCTTCTGGGTGTGTGTGAGTCTGTGTGTGCCTCCTTAAATAGCTGTTATGTAATCGCATCGGGGCTGGCTGTGGTTCAGTACCGCTATTTGACACAAGCAGCCTAAACAGAAGTTTGAGGGAAGGATTGTGTATTCAGACATGTTCAAAACCAGGCAGCCGCAGTCCTTTAATACTCAACCTAGAATTAATTTACACCTCAACAGCCAAAGGTCAGGCTTAAAGCGCAGACTGGGTGCAACGATAATGAGAGAGTGGAGACCGTTAATGCAGTTTAATCTTGCGCAGTCGTCTTTTATACATGAAATGTGGATGAAAGCTTTTCTTACGCTCGTGGTCCAGCAGCGCTGAGGCTACAAAGTAATGTGCCATGGAGCGGTAGTGGTTGGTTTTCACTTGTGACATGGTGGACCAGAACAATGGCACATTGTCTTTGATCGGAGTCTGGATCATGGACTGGTGGACCTGGTCGTAGATTTCTGAGACCTGGCAGGAGGAAGATGATCATGTTACTACGGGAACATTAGGAGCACTTTTCAGGATAAAATCTAACCGTAGTGACACTTTTCCTTTCCTTTCAGTATATTCTTCCAAGTGTTAAGAAAAAGAAAAGTACTTAACATAATGCGAGGACTACATGTGTGACTTGGATGTTATCTACCTTTGCAGCCTCCTGGGCCATTTTCATCAGAGAGTCGAACTGGTTTCTGATCCCTGGCAGTGCGGTTTTCTCAAACAGGCACTCCTGAGCCTGAGCAAGCATCAGTCTGATCAGCATGCTGAGCATGGCTGGACTCATGTCGTAGCTGGGAGTGTGGGTGAAAGTCTCTTTAAGGTGGTTCAGGATACCTGAGGGAAAGGTTAGTAGTCAATGAGAGGTTCAGTTTCTCAGAAATTTCCGAGGATCTGGACTGTTTTTTTGCCCAGACTGTAAAAATAACTAGATATGCAAGAGTAGAGCCATGACAGAAGCCAGATTTCCAGGCTTCATGGTATAAAAAGGATCAACAAGTGGAACTAATCGACAGTCCGTATTAGCAATTAGTGAGAAAACGGCTTACAGTGGTATTACCATCCTCTTTGCATACAACAGCTTTCAAGCTTTTTAAATATTACATTTGTAATACTTTTTTAAGCTTCATAGGAAAAAAAAAAAAATCTTCATTCTCCGTCTCATCAGGATCATTCAAACACATTACAACCACTTCAAATCAGATCTTCTTAAGCTTAAGGAGGAAGAATTATATCTATAATTATGTACACCGAGTATATAGAAAGCTCGTGCCATCATAGAAAGAAGCCTGACAGCATAATTAAAAGTTAGCTGTATTTCAAGAGCCAAGTTGAATTAGTTCATTTAGAGGAGTCAAAGTTTCCTCATCCACAAACTGAACGATGCTTTGATCCATTTTACAGATGGTCCAGATGTCTCCAATATTCTAGTTATGGCTTTTTATAGCTATCGAACTATTCAGTGGTAGGAGAAAGAGCTTAACTCGCAAATCAGTGCCTCCACTTCCTTAATACGGAGCTTTTTTTCTTTTAATGCTCACTGGAAGCAGTCATTGTCTATATTCCAGCTTCTCATCTCTCAGACTAAAAGATGGAAACAGAAAGCGTTGAACAACTTACTAACAGAGCTCCTCCTTGCTGGTCTTTAGCTACAATAGTTGTTCCTCCAACATATCTTTGTGGCGTTTATACGCTCTCTTCTGTTAGTTCACCGCTGAACAATATAATTGTTCTGCTTTTTACAAGCCAAATATATATGTCAAAGAAACAAAGCTGAAGCCATGTTCAGAGCTGTAATTATTCTGCAACGCTGCCAAGTCATAATTCTTCTTCGACTTGTTTGAGCTTCCTGAAAACCTTTGAGAAGCTACTTTGTATCATTGGTGCTTTTAGTAGTTCAGCAATATGACAAGGTTTAAATATCCCTCGTGGAACAAAAGTCAGACTGAAAGTGATGGCTTTGTTTGTTGTGGTGCCATTTTTCTGTCACTGTTTTATTAGAGAGACAAATTACTTATATGATGCATTAATAAAACTTTTTATGGGAACTTCTTTATGGAAGGTTCCATTATATTTCATCTTATATTTCAGATTTGATTCATGATTAAAAGGCGACACTTTCCATCACAGCGGCGCAGATTAAAGCAAAAAAAGTCTTTGATTTATAGAATAGCAGCAACAATACTCATCACTTCTGTCTCTGCATACCTGCAGCTTTCTGAAAGGACGAGATGGCCTCCTCCAGGCCGACTGTCGTCTGTCGGTCACTGCGGGTGCCGATCTGAGAGTAAAGAGCAGCCATGTTGAAGAGGATGCTGGCCTTCTCTAGAGACAGGTTCTGCTGGCATAACGGCACTCCAGTGAAGGAATCGTACCTGCAGGACAGATGTTGGAGCCGTCACCATTGACATCTGTTAATATAAACTACCGGATTAAAAATGTGATTATGTAAAGTCAAAGCAAAGACAAACGCTGTAAAAATTAAGACACATGTGAATGAAGTAGCTGAAGTCAGAGGAAAAGACATTTTTGAGGTTTTACACGTTACAGGCACCGAAGATCCAAGTTTTAAATGCACAACTTTTAGTTTCTCAGTTTTCTCTTCTTGACATCTGCTGAAGTCGGATGCATCTCCGTCACGGCAGACTAGGAGATGTTTTCCAGTAGAGGTGGGAAAATCGAATTTAAAAAAAAAAAAAAAAAAAAAATCAATTTAAAATCAAAAGTCGGGATTTTTTTGAATCACAATTTTAAAATGATTTTTTTGTTTTAAAAAAATTTTTTTCATAAAAAAAAAAAATAAAAAAATCCATTGTTGAGTTTTTGTCATTTTTTATTGTTTTTATTGATTACTCCTGATTAAAATCAAGACAAACAGTCTCTTTTTTTTGTTGTTTTTAATCTACAAAAAACAATATTGAAGAATTGTGAGAATCACAATTTAAAATTGAATCGGCGCCAAAAAAAAAAAAAAAAAAAAAAAAAAAAATCGAAATTGAATCAAATTGGGACGAAAGCATATCATCACAGGTCTATTTTCCAGGATCATTTTTTTACTATATTGCTTAAAATCCTCTTTAAACCAATAACTATCAATTAATTTATTTGTCTAACACGAAACTAAAAAAGTTTTGTCATCTGTGGAACTGACAAGACTGAAAAAACCCCATCCAACCACTTTTAACCACTCGCACATCACAATCAACTGCTCTTTGTGTAAAAACGTAGCTTGTTCAAACATTTTTCCAGGATCTCCTCCCCTGCAGACACTTTTGCTGAATGTTAAGCAGATTTCTAACCAGCTGAACCTGCTGCTGATGTACTAAACTTAGCACTAATCTGACAACCACAGCATACAGGAAGTTTGCTCAGTGCCTCCCTGGGTATAAAATATGGAAAGTATTTCCACGGGAAGCTTTTGTTTGATGTTGTAGATAAAGAAATCGCTTCTTAAAATGTTTATAATCTCCTTAATTTGAAAAATGCCACATGAAAGTTATGAATGAACAGCTGCCACTAGAGAAGTCCAGCTGATCTGTGATAAATGACCTCAATGAACATTTGTGTTTTAAGACACTGAATGCCTCTGAAACTTATAGAAACCAAGTTAGAGCAAAGTTTTATCATTTTCTTTACTTCCAACCCCGACAGTCTAATGGTTTCTTTGAAGCGGTGATGAAGCCAAGGTAATATTCTTCTGATTGTTAGATAACATTTTATTTTTTAGACAGGTTGGTCTTCTGTCCAGCAGCTCACTGGGAAGAAGCAGTAATAACTGTACCAGGTGAAGAAGATGCCAGTCTGGCGGGTCGGGGAGAAGAACCGGCTCTCTATCAGAGGAAGATGGCTGTAATATTTCGCAAGGAGCTCCACCCCGTTCTCGTTTCGACTCGGTGTTCTGCATGCCTGAGAAACAACAGAAAACAGATCTGGTATGGTCTGGAGATACTTTTAGTCCTGAAGACGTCGATGCTCTTCTTCAGACGTGATCATTTGACTGAGTTTTGTTTCACTAAGTTTCCACCTATAAAGGTAAAAATGACAGAGAGGTTAGCAGACTTCTGCTGTGTGCTGCTCAAACTACGACCTGAAGACTTGGATTCTTACTATTCAGCATTTTTTGTCTGTACTTACTGCTTTTTAAGTGATTTATAAATAAAGTTTGGTTTATAAAGTATGAGGCGAGTGTGAGAAGTCTTTAACTGTGATACTACATCAGCTCCTAAATGAGATGAAGGACTTCATGGTGCTTTGTGTGGGACCGAAACAAACACACTACCTGTCGCAGGTCCATCAAGTCAGCAATTTCATCTTCAAAACTCCTCCCGTCTTCACTGTAGTGCTCCAAGATGAAGTCCTACCGAAACAGAAGAAAATACTAAATACCACTTTTATTTTATTTTATTTTTTTTTTTTTTTTGACACATTTCGGTCACCGGCTGGCTTCTCACCACAGCTCCATTCTGTCAAATAAACTCTGAACTGCAACAAAAACAAACTAACAAGCCGGTTGGAGAAAACTGATTTTATTTCCCAACCAGCCAAACACACACCTGGCCATTAAAAGTGACAGATGGAGCAGCGATTGTAACGTCAGAAAATGTCTGCTGGCGAACCAGAAGAGGAAGTGCTGGGACGTAAACACAGGACTCGGTTTGATGATAACCTTTCTAGTCATGATAATTACCAACCCACATTTTGTGCAGTTTTAAGACCATAGTTACGTGACAGCCGGGTAAACATACAAAAGCCTGCCAAAGTATTGAACTTTAGTTCCTGCCAAATTAAGCGTATTTTGAAAGGACATAACACGAGTTTACGAGGTGAAAACAATACCAGCTTAGCTTCTCCAGCTAGTTAATAATGCAGCGGCAGGTGAGCAGGGTGTAGACGCTCTGACCCAAATACTTAATGACGAGACTCATTTTAAATCCACGTGCAAACAGTGCCGACTAATGTGGGTCATGTGTGAGCTACAGAAATTCATATCCCTGCTTACCCCTGAAAAACACAAGAATTTAAAGTCTTAACCGATGAGCCAAACCTGCAATGTAGAACTTTCTGATGTACCTTAAAAGGAGTAGAGAAGTCCACTTCTTTTGTCTCCTTTAGACCCAGAGCGATGAGGGGAATGTTGGCCGTTTCCCTGTAAGCAAAACAGAAAGGCAAACAGACATATCAGGACCAGTCATCTTATGATCAACATGATACGTATGAGCTTTGCTCACAGGTGTGACGGCAGCAGAGACCATACATCTGACAGCATGTGCTTTCCTAACCACAAAGATCTGCAGTAATCCACGCGGATACATCCACAGGTTTGATGACGAAAAGCAACTTGTAGTAAAACCAAGCTTTATGTGACATGTGCAGGACGCAGCCTGAAGCCCAGAGCAACAGCGCTGTCGACAGAGAAAGTTGACATTCTTGTGTCATGTCTGCTGCGGTTTCATAGTGGAGAAGTCAGGATTAGGCAGATGGTGCAGTAAACACTCTGCAGGAGTTGGGATTTAAAGGTGAACACGGGCCTCATGTCCTTGTGGACTGAAGGCCACACAGCTCCGTATTAAATCAGTCATTCTGGAGTTGCAGCTTAACTCCAGGAACGAAGCAATCGTCTTCTGCCCAGTTGCTTTCTACCTTTTCAGCCCAGTTTAACAAGTAGCGGCTGCCGCGAAGTCCTTCTGTTTTGATCTCAGCTGGAGCCGGAACGGTCTGGAATTTGTGGCTGTAAGGACGCCGAAGTCCTTGTTACCGACAGATGGAAAGCAGGCTCAGCTTGCTATTAGAGGTGAAGAAACGTAACTCGACAGAGACCTGCTGCTAACCAGAGAGACTGTAAAAAACATCGGATCCCCCTGCCAGGCTCAAGCCACAATAAAAAGCTATAAAATAAAAAAAATAAATGATGATAATAAAGAAAATGGGTTGATATACTGGAGTGGTTTAACACAAAAACCAGTGGTGAAAATGGTAAATATTACTGTGTGTGCTCATTCATCACCTGACGATAAGGCTGCATTCCTCTCATTCGCCGGCTCTGTGAGTCACAAAAAAAACCTTTCGCATCAGTAACACTGAAAGATAGAGGCTTCAGTCCCTGTAGATGAGATCACTCTGGTCTGTTCTCTGCCTTGGCAGAGGCAGGTCCATGGGGGGGGGGGTTACCAAGAAACCATCAGTTCTACTGGGAATCTGAAATGTTAAAAGCCTCTCAGGAACTTACTCCCACACCCACACGTCCCACTCGTCACTTAAGTGCCAGTGAGAAAGACACAGAACAGGCTGCTGCAGCAGCATCAAGGAAAGCTCAAGTTTAAAGTGCTGCTGCATTTATAACTAAAACATATTTTATGTTACATATCGTGCAGATCAGTTTACAGCATAAAGTCTTGGCTTCTGAAAGTGTCTGGTGGGCGGTTTTATCTGGCAGCGGGTTGGGTACACTACTCTGTTTCAGAAAGATTTCAGAAAAAACACCTTGTGGTTTGAAGAGGATTCACTTGCATTTTCATTTTACAGACAGAAACAGAAGACGTTTCCAAATAACTTCAGATTTACACGTCAGACTCAGTGGCACGGCTCAACAATGTCCAAACATGACTCCACTCCTGTGCTGACTTATTATTTTGTTGCTAAAGCAAACAATCTGCTGAGCTCAACATTTTATCTGAAGATTTTGTTTTTACAGTGATAAATGTCAGGGTGTTGCTATGAATTAAAGGGAACCAGTTGTCTGAACACAGAATCTCATCTCTCAGATGTAATCAAGGAAAATAAAACAAGAACAAACTATTTCTTACATTTTTCTTCTTGTAGGCTTAAAGACGGTTTGTTTTCATGCATCAGCATTTTCATGTGTTGGAGTAGAAGGTCTGCTTGTTGGCCACATGAAGAACATTGTGAAAAGGGAATTAAACTGGAAATAATGACTGAACCAGTAACATTTCCTTAATGTGGTAGATCGTCCTAATGTCTTGGCATAAAAAGGTGTGGATCACATGTTATTTTAACTCGTATGTTCTCTTTGTTTTAGTTTGTTGTTACAAAATAAAAGTTTAAAAGACACACTGCCTTTTAATGAACCCTGAATGAATCTCAACTCCAATAAATTGTAATAGAAATAAAAGTAATTTGGTTCAGAAAATGTGAATGCTTTGGTGATTCTTGCTCCCATATCATCATGTTGTTGTGATTTCTGACAGAGGCAAACCTTTTTAAACTAATGCTTAAAGCTTCATCTTTCTCCCCATCAAAAAAAAAACAAAAACAAACTTCAGATTAATTAAAAAGTGCTGAAATTAAATTTAAAACTGCACTTTATCGTTTATTTATTCCCATTTGTGTTTTTTGTACTTTTTTCTCTTACTGCCTCATTGTTTCAGCATTATTCAACTATAAATCAGTTTGATCAGTTTTCTTTATAAACTACTCTATTCATACATTTGACCAGTCAGCTTACAAATATATCTCTCTCTCTCTCTCTCTCTCTCTCTCTCTCTCTCTCTCTCTCTCTCTCTCTCTCTCTCTCTCTCTCTCTCTCTCTCTCTCTCTCTCTCTCTCTCTCTCTCTCTCTCTCTCTCTCTCTCTCTCTCTCTCTCTCTCTCTCTCTCTCTCTCCCCCTCCCTCCCTCCCTCCCTCCCTCCCTCCCTCCCTCCCTCCCTCCCTCCCTCCCTCCCTCCGAAGGAAGATGGCAGCTTGACTGTACAGGTTGTCTGCTTTACATCATGCCAAAAAAAACCAGCTGAATCTGGTTTGAGTGAGAAAGCACAGAAAGACGCTATTCAAGTGGACCGGTGGGAAAAGCCTCGAAAGGTGAGGAAGGTTGTTTTTGTTTCTGTCCTTAAGCTTGAGGTTGTATTTCAGGCTGAAATGAGGAAGCCAAGTCTCCATTGTTCCAGCAGAACGTCACTGCAGTGAGACACCTGCTCAGATATGAAATGAGAGAAGTTTCTTCAGAACACCCAACAGTCCCATGTACAGATTACCTCCACGCCTCTATGCCTTTTGTACACCGAGCAGTGTGAACATTATGATGTGATAGCTGTGAAATGTGCACGTGTTTAACTGTCTATTTAACACAGCATACTAAATTTAGTGAATGATTATTGTCTGTGTGTGCATGGTGCGGAAGGCGTGCATGGTGCGGAAGGCGTGCATGGTGCGGAAGGCGTGCATGGTGCGGAAGGCGTGCATGGTGCGGAAGGCGTGCATGGTGCGGATGGCGTGCATGGTGCGGATGGCGTGCACATGGTACGGTGAGCAGATGCTTCTCTAAGAGGCTGGCATACAAGCTGACAAGGGGCTGTTTGTTCTGATTCTCGATTCAGTCTGAAGCAACGTGACTGAGGACACAGATTTTAACTAGAAGCCAATATTATCACTGAGGACTTGACTGTGTGTTATTTGGTTTGTTTTGGGCTTTTTCTGGTTGTCTTTTGTTAAGAAGGGCTTCAAACTGATTCACAGGCAAAAATATCGGAAGAAAAACATCATCCATGGAATGCCAAATAAATGCAGGGCAGTATTTTTATCTCAAGACACCGAAAGAGGAAAGTTTACCACCTCCTGCGTGGAGTCCTGCCCATCTGCAGCACTGCAGACTGGCAGCTTGTTTCACTGAAACTAGGTTAAACCCTCCTGGTTCTTACAGTGCTGCGACCCTGGAAGCCCAACAAACTAATCTGGGCTCACTGTAGAGTCAAAAACAGGCTGGCATTTTGGTTTTCATGAGGTCATGTAAAAGATTTAAGTCTGAAATGGGGGGAAAAAAAGGCTCCAACTAGGTCTGCAGCTCCTGAAATCCCCAATGTTTCAGGAATGAGAAACAGCCTGATTTTAGCAGCTTTATTTAGCATTTGTGTCAATGACTCTCAGATCTGTTACCATGACCACCACCACAAAACACTCCCGTCCTCTACAACCTCTCTTACAACCTGCAGCATGTGATCCGCTTCTTCTGTACACCAGCATCTGTGTTTTGATCTGTCTAGACACGATTATATACATATATGCATGTATATATGATTGTATGTGATCATATACATGTATATATGATTGTATGTGATTATATACACATATATATGATTGTATGTGATCATATACATGTATATATGATTGTATGTGATCATATACACGTATATATGATTGAATGTGATCATATACACGTATATATGATTGTATGTGATCATATACACGTATATATGATTGTATGTGATCATATACACGTATATATGATTGTATGTGATTATATACACATATATATGATTGTATGTGATTATATACACATATATATGATTGTTGTGATTATATACATGTATGTATGATTGTATGTGATTATATACACATATACATGTATAAATGGTTTTATATATGGAAAGTTAGGAGATTGATTCCAGGGTTCCCCTGACCATGTGCCAAAGTGTCCTTGGGCAAGACACTAAACCCCAATTGCTCCCCAACATGCTTATTGGGGTATATATGTATGTCGCTTTGGATAAAAGTGTCTGCTAAATTACTGTAGAATAGTGTTGTACATGCATTCGGTTGCATAGTAATCTGATGTGGAGTCATGTAAGTGGTATAATGTGAATGTGTTTGTAAAAGCAGGTGGACAGTGTAGTTTATCATCACTAAACTGCATTCCTGTTAACAGGAAGTGCCATCTAAAAGCAGTCAGGTGGATTTCATGTCACGATGCATAAGGGTTTTATCTGTCACAAAGAGATGCTGGTTATCACATAAACATCTGTCAGCGTGACTAAATGATTACATTTCCTCATCGCTCATCAAATCCTTTTGTGTTTGATTAAAGCTTTGCAGACGTGTGAATGAGGCCACGATGGATCCTCCTGATATGCATGCTGCATTTTCATCCCCACCCTACAAGGCTGTATTGTCTACATTAGAACTCCAGGACCTATCGTTAGAACTCACACCCATTCAGAGCACACCCCTGCACGATACTGAGAGAAGCCCTTTACGAGATGCTTATCTCAGTTTGCATATGGTTTCAGCAGCTTCCTTTGTTGCTTTGTGCAGTTTCTCGCAAAAGCCTGTCATTCCAGTCGAACAACAGTGACAATCTATTGCACTTTGGGTTGGGATTAGTTGTGAGCTTAATACATAAAAATTTGCAGTGATTCTTTTGTCATGATTGACAAGAGTGTAACTTTTATTACTAAAACTAAATCATCTTTATTTCATCAATATCACAAATGAAAACACATTTATCATGCTGTAAAGTCACATTTTCTGTTTTTATGATGGTTTCCAGACCTAGAAGTAGTGCTAGGGAGCCTTAATATTGGACTTACTGTGCGCTTTGGTAGACGTCCACTGAGCTGTTGAGTCCTTCCAGCTGTCCCATCAGCAGCTGCAGGTTGGAGTTAACATAGCTCAACTCCAAAAGCACCATCTCTTTAACCTTATTGTTGGATGTAGCCCTGTGTTATGGAGAGAGGGAGAAATGAAGAGGAAAATTCATAAACTTTTTAATAAAAAAGGAGAATAAAAAGGTAAAAGAAAACACATCTGTCTGTTTTCCAGTCAAATATGAGCAAACTTTCCTGTAACTTAGTAAAACAAGTGTGTTCCTCTCTGGTAATCTGGACCGCAGACCTGCGTCACTGTGGCCTGCTGCACATGTGATTTACACACGGACACGCATGCACACACACTCACTGGGTAGCTGAGGGCAGCTCGGATGTTCCACATTATTTGTGAGTAACTCCAGAAGGAGGACTGAAGCAGCGGAGGTCAGAGGTCATTAAGGGACCGGGTAACACATTAGCATAGTGTGTAAAATGGAAAGCAAAGGAAAACATGAAGGATAATGTCTTCAAGTAATGAAAACCAGATGGTAGAACAGAGATACGGCTGCACCAAACACCTCAGACGGGTTAGTGTGTCTAAACATTCATGCACAAAGTGGCTGGATCCTTTGTAATGAAGAATTTATGTTACACCGTCAAGATGTGAAAACACAACCTGCCATTTATGTGCATCTGCGGTGATACAAGATAACACTCACACCCCAGTCGTCTCACTATAACCTTATCTGTGTTTCACAGCGGCTCCTGACAAGTTTTCTGTCAGTGGTAATAAATGGGACGCAGATGCACACATCCCCACCAAAAAAACCCGTCAGTCTGGAGACATTTCATCTCATCACATGATCGCTGTCAACTCTAATTACAGACGATGTAATTTTTAACAAGAAAGGTGATGTGTGATGTAGTGTTGGCAAGGAGTTTTAAACCAGTTCAGCATCAGGTCAAGAGAGTTGAAACAAGAAATGCAGGTTCTAAGTGAAGGCTTTGCTGTGCTTTGGACGGCAAACAAAAAGCAGCACAGAACATTTTGATCTTTATTAAATATCATTGTCTACTCAATCCCAAGTTAATAGTGGAATATAACATGGAAGCAAAGCCCTGATTAACATTAGTTCTACTGCCTCTCTTCCTACTGGCCTGCTGACAGGTTTCTGTGGACGAGGCTAAATATTAGGCTTGAGGATGTAGAAGTACTGTGGTTTGGACAGAACAGATGAAAACTATCCTAGATGCTGTTATTAAAATCCAATTTCAATATCTAATATCACCCTGCAGTGCATGGGAACCAGACTGGAAGCCAGCGAGTGTGGCTTGACTAAAGTTTTCCTCATCCTCTCTTCTGAAATGTAATTTTTTATACTTTAGTTTGGGATGTTTTTCATGTGGGTCTCTGATCTAAAGACACAAAGCTGGATCTGATAAAGTCCCAATTTTATAACTGACAGATAAGTTTTGGAAATTGTGCACCGAAGCACATGCAGGGATTGATTCCCTTTTCCTGTGGTGAGTGGACATGTGTCTTTCTGACAGAGTACTTTGGAGCAAGAATAAACAAGGGGGTGGGGAGTCCTCTCCCAGCCCAGTAACCTTGACCACTGCACAGACTGAATGTGTGAGGGTTTCAGGTTGAGCACAAAGGAAAGTATTTCCCCCAGTTATTTGCTTTGTATCTGTTCATAGCCATTGCACTGTGTATAATCCTCCATTGGAGATTGGCTGCCCGTTTAGCAACAAGCAACTTGTACAGAGACCACCATGGTAGAGGTTGAGCCAAAAAAACTCTGTCCACTTCAACGCCTCTAAATGCCTGAATGGAAACGTCTCACTTCAGGCTGCTTTCTTTCATCTCAGAAACGGTGAAAGTAAAAAAGAACCTTACTCTCCTGGTTTTCCACACTGAGAGCAATAGTCGGAGATGGAAATGTGTACAGAACCAGAAATAACACATCTACATCTGACTGGAAGAGACCTCATAATCTGATCCACAAACGTGGACAAAAATAAGACTTGCTTTCTGACCCAACACCTCTGCAGATGAGGTCAAATGTCCCGGCTTGCCTCAAGGCAGATCTTATGGAGACTGATGACAGGATAGAGGCCTGTCATCATAACCATACTGCTATGGGAGAGCGGCTCTCCACATATCCACACGCCTGGAGTGAAACCTGCCAAGCAGAACCTGCCAAGCTTCAAGGACAGAAGTAGAAAACGCAGAAAGATTCCTGCTTCAAAAGAAAATGCTCATCACGTCAGCCTCCTCTGTATGATAACCTTTGTTGTATCCAAACACGTCACAGTGGTAAAGGATCCTCGGGGCTGTCTGCAGTCTGAAGACCTTCATCATGTCAGTAAGTCCTTGACTACGTAGAGCTGTCATCCTAATAAAAAAAAAAGTTTGGACCTTATCACGTTATAACATGATAGTTAATTGTAAAACATGAACTAAATAAACTATCATAACGTGATAGTTTATTGTAAAAACGTGAAACATATCACGTATCTGAAAACATAAGCTAAATAAATAAATAAATAAATAAACATACAAACTATTTTATTATAACATGATAGTTTCACATTTTTATAAACTATTACATTATAAACGTTATAAGGTCCAAACTTTTATTTCTTTTCATGAGGATGGCAGCTCTACGCTTCCGTACCTGACCACTCTGTTTCTGTAAATACTAATTTACGCATTTTCTGCTCCAGAAAAAGTCAAAGATTGTGTGTTTTACACGCTCATTAAGTCCAGTCTGGAGGAGAGAGAGAGAGAGAGAACTATCCGTATATGATGAAACATTAGTAAAACTAGATTAAAAGCAATCAGGACGCATCCTCTCTGAGACCCTGTCGACACCAAAACGTTTCTGTGTGAAAACTAGTTCAGTAAAGTCAGAATAAAGAAACGATGTGTTCAACACACTATTTATGCACTACACTTCATCAGACCTGAAGGATCAACAACTGCTTGTATCGAGGCGTATTGATTATCCGCTTTATGTCATCTATGCCTCTTCGTTCATGCCATAAATGTCACATGAAGGCAGTTTTTGCTTTAAGAGACCAAATAACAAAAATATTCAGCAGCGGAAAAAAAAAAAAACCATGAAGTTCCACCACTGGCAATGACGATATGATCACTAGTAGGAGATTTGACCCGAGTCTCCAGATAATTTCACACTAGAGCACGTTCTCAAACCTTCGCAGTGTCACCCACCCATCATGGTGTAAACAAGATGTTAAAGCACTGCTAAACGTTAGCATTTTCATGTCCCAGCGTGTCTGTAAACAAGGCAGCAACCTTTTCCATTTCAACAACCTGGTCTGACCAGAGAGACTCCACCTGCTGCTGATACACAAGAGGAATGCAGCACAGCAGAGGAAAACAAGCAAGATGGTAGCATATCTCACACACACACACACACTCCGTCTACACTCTCCGCTCAAGGAAAACAGATTAAATCAACTTCAATTATTACAAAAACTTCACAGATATGAATTTAAATATAAAATGTCACATCTGAACATTTTTCTAGTTTTGAATTTTAAAAGAAGAAAATAAAATGACACAGCCTAAGTAGATACCGTAGCCATGACAACTCTGCTAAGTGCGTACACACACACAGATACACACAGAAAGGTATAAAATGACACAAGGATTCTATATTATTTAAAGGGCTTAAATCTAAACCTGGAAGAATACCTAGAACTAAAAAAATGCATCCAGGATGTTCTCTGGGCTACAGGTGGGTTGGCAACAAGAGACCGACACACACACACACACACACACACACACATTCAGAGAATGTGAGGTACTGGAGGAATGTGGGGGGAATGTGGAGGCCTCTGAGGCTGACAGCAGGCTATGACAGGCCTACTGAACACATACTACTGGAGACTCACTTGCAATGAGAGCAACCCAGTGAGTCTGGAACCACAGCTGCCATCAAACTGGACCATAGTTCTCATACCAGCGACACACCACCTATAACGCTTTTGTGACTGTACCATAGCCTGTATATAAAAAGATGGACGGTGCCTCTGTGACGTCACCCGTGGGTTTCTGAAAGCTCAATTGAAGCCCGGTGGGCGGTTCCTACCATCGCCATCTTGGCAGGGGCATGCGTGTCGTCTCACCCGGAAAATACAAATATGGTCAAAGAGGTGGAGCTGAGAGGGGGGGCTGTGAACGTCATGGTGGATGATTGACATTGAGCGAACTCCGAGCTGCCTTTAGCTAAGAGCTTACCGAGCTAACCCAGAGATAACAGGAGCTAACCAGCTAACGGAGGTAAGCGGGCTAAAGCTAAGGCATGTTGATAACCAGCTAAAAATTGCGGTTCTACGTTCTTCTGACTTGAAGCAGGAGATCTGGTACCTGTCAATCAAAAGGACACGCCCCTAAATATGTCGAATTTTGAGATTGAATTACTAATTCAATGTTTATATTGAATAAGTAACCCCCCCCCCCCCCCCCCCCCCACAGTTGTCATGAAGGTAAACCTGACCTATTAAACCTAAAATGGATTTTTGTACCAGGCTGTAAACATGTTTATATCTGCTGTGAAGTTGGTCTTTTTAACATGGGAGTCTATGGGGATTTTCTCTGTTTTGGAGCCCCTAGTGGATGAGGGGGGAACTTTAGTTTTATGCACTTCCACATAGGCTTCACTTTTAATCGCAGGAAGTTGCCGCTTGAACTGTGACCACGTTCAGAGAACCAATGAAGGACATGAATCTTCATTGCAGTAACACATGTAAGGATGCTTAATGGCTACATTCGCAGGACGCCATGTCATAAAACTCACACTAACAGTTCACTCTGATGCCAAATATTCACGAAAAACTTTGATCAGTCAAAAGTCAAACATAATACTCGTAATACTTTGAACAAATAAAGACTGTTGTGAAATTGTTTGTTTACACTATAATCGTCATAATTATAGAGTACTTCTGCATTGCAATGGGCTGCATTATGAACAGCAACGTGTATATTTGTCAGTATAAATGTCTGCTAGGTATCCATTTCAGAGATACCAGCTGAAATTGCTGACAAACAGCAATGTCCCTTTTTTCCAGCCACCCAGAGAAGGGTGTAAATAATGGTGTGACTGTTGCTATGACCGCTCCATTAAACACTTTCTGTAGACAAGATAGAAGTCTTTTCTTGGTAGCAAGAGGCCATCCCGTTCAGGAAGCACCCGATATCTGACCAGAGACACTCATATTATAAACTGCCAATATCCTGCTGCAGGACTGAATATGCAGCGTGGAATCAAAACAATACATGTCATCTGGGTCAAGCATAGGGGTGATGGGGTGCCCTCCCTCAGATTTATCTTAACTCAAAGGAAAACATAGATACTGAGTTGGAGTCTGCATGTACGGGACCAAACTATCCAGGTTATGCTCATTGCTCTTATAGTTATGGGTAGTCTAGCCAACCACTACTTATGTAGCAATGGGGATGTTACCTGATGCACTGAGATGTACCTCGCTGTATTTCTCGAATATATTCATGTATAAATATATGCCAATATTGCCGTCTCTAACTTATTTCTCCTTTTTTCTGCAGGTCTTCCTGATTAAGTGCAGTTGTACATGTTGATCTGTTTTTCCTGTCGTCTCCATCCCAACCAGTCGAGGCAGATGGCTGCCCTCCCTGAGCCGGGTTCTGCTGGAGGTTTGCTTCCTGTTAAAGGGGAGTTTTTTTCCTTCCCACTGTCGCCTCGTGCAGCTCAGGATGGGAGATTGGATGAAAGTCATGACTCGATGCAATCAGTTGGTCTCTATTATTGGATATGTATGAATTGGCTCGAAATGATGTGTATGTTGATTTGTGTATGTAAAGTGCCTTGTGACAACGTTGTTGTGAAGTGGCGCTATACAAATAAAGCTGAATTGCATTGAATAGATACGTGAAAGAAGTGCATCTTGACTCTTCCTTGCTTTATAAACTTGTGGCAATCAAAATAATTAAGGTTTGCAGGCTGTTGGTCTGCCATAAACAACTGAAATTGTAATAGCAGCTGAAAATGCAATAATACATAAATAAGACTGAATTTTCACAGTTATAGAAGTTATTTTATGTTTTTGTGAGGTTTTCTCATCAAAAATAGAAATGATTACATTATTTGCATATCATCAACATGATTATCAGAGACACATTTTTGACAGCCAGCCATTTATCAATTCACCAAACTGGGACTTGACTGTTTTGAGACAAGCTGTTAAAGCTCTCAAATGGCGTGAGGGGAATACAGCAACAGTGAAAACTGTATAATCTGCAGTAAACTAACTGAGTAAGCTTGTAGAAATACCGTTCATCCTGGAAAATGGTCTGTGGACTCGCTGTCAGCAATCTGAATTCAGCATGACACAGAAAATAAAAAGACAAAACCAAACAAAAGAGAAAAAAAAAGAAAAAGAAAGGTAGTGTAGCTGTTGGGGAGACAATGAAAAATTACAGAAGAAAAAATGTGATCGGAAGCAGTTTTGCAGCTTAATCCCAATGACAGGTTGTACAGGTGTCATTTTCAGAGGTTTCAGATGAACCACAACATCTCCACGTCACAGTGGCTCTTTTGTTTTCAGGCCACATGGAGGCTCCTCCTTTAGACATGTTATCATGTAACAATACCTGGTCCCCGTGACAACAGGAAGTAGAAAAAGGTGCAGCTGAACTTGTAAAAATAAAATAAAAACTAAATAAAAAGTGATGAAACAAACATCCTCTCTCAATACTTTCTCCTAATGCAGCACATCTAATCCCACATCCAGTGCATACATGAACTATTTGAGTTTAACTCTACTTTTCTCCTCATAAAAGCGCATTTAGGAAAAATTCTCACCTTGTGCAGGTTTAATATTTTATTTCCTAACCCCTAAGTCTTCCATTTCTTTTTATTTATTTATTCATCCATTTACTACATTTTATGTTTCTATTTTAATCCAATTATTATAATCTTATCTATTGCATACTTATATTTTATTTCATTCCAGTTTTATTTTGTTTTGCATTTACTTCAATGTGATAAAATTGTAAATAAATTCAGATATAAAGGGGTTAATTGTGCTCAAAAAGAGTGTATCCATGTATTATGCGGCATGCAAGTGTTAGTTTAGTCTTACTTCAGCAGATTCTCAGCTCCAGCCCTCAGTCTCATCTGTTTGATGATCTGCTGGTTCAGACTGGCTCGCTTATTCTGCAGCTTGCTTCGTCCGGTCTGTGCGAATGGGTTGCAACCCTGGGAAAAGGAGAAACAGAAAACAAGCATGTCAGCAGAAGATAGCATAATCGTCGTTAAAAATAAAAGAAAAATGGTAAAATACTAGATGAGGGTCAGGAAAATTATTCTGTACTATAAAAGAAAATTAATCTTCTGGCTACAATTAAGGTTTATAATTTTCTTCAAGTTATTCAGACTCTGGTCATAAATCTTTATCTCATCATTCCCAGTCGGCCCCATGCCTTTGCTTCTGTACTGGATTGTTTTGTGTTTTTTTGCTGGGAACACTGGCAGCCTACGATAGCGTCTGTGTCAGAGGTCAGAACAGTCACAGAAAGTTGTGTGTTTTAATTGGGCTCAGACAAGGCTACAAACTGTAGAAAGTCAAAAAGTTTCTTCCTATGAAATCTATTACTTGCTCACAGGAAAGCTCACTATTTGGTCAATACACTAAACAACGTGAGGAATGTGAGCTACATGTTCCAGTTGCCTAATCCAACAGCAACATAAATCTTATTTGGGTGTGGAAAGGGCTGCACCTTGTCATGGTGTGTGCTCAACACATCCTCTGCTCCATGTTTACACATAATGGCCTGAACTGCGTGTCCTTGTCCACATCATAGCCAGAAACATAACTGCCTCGCTGAGTCAACATGCCGTCACTCAGAATAGCCCTGATAAACTGGCTCCTCGCCGTCACTCCGACTGACTCAAAGCGCAACTCAGGCGTGGTCTTTCAACTTCAATTTGCATTGCAGTAAAACTGGATGAAGAGAAACCAGTCAGCACAGTAAAACCAGTTTGTTTTCAGTCATCAGAGAGCAATAATGTTTGTGACTAGAACTTGGGGGATTGTTGAAAAGCAGTGATGACACATTTATTGTAGTGTCAGGAGGGATTTTTGCCAACTCCTCTTCACAGAAACTAAAAACTCATGGAGTTTGTGCTGCTGTGTAACAAAACCAAAGCTTCAGCTCCTTCCATGACCTTAACATGCTTCTTCACAAGCCACTCCTTTCTTGCCCTTGAAGCATGTTTTGGGTCACTGATATGCTGAAAGACCCATTCATGACACATCTTCAGTGTTCTTGTTGAAGGAAAAAGCTTTTTATCCAGGACTGACCAGTGAGTGGCTCAGTTCACCAGTCCTTAAAGCCACTGAAGTCGCTCTGCACCTAAATGTAATATTTCCACTTCCATGTTTTACTATGGAGGTGGAGTTTGAGTTGATGCCGGATATTATGTTTTGTTTTATGTCTGGTCTGTCTCTAGACCTCAACCCAGTAGAAAACCTTGGAGGAAGCTGAAGCTGCAGCCATGAAAAGTGCCAGATTTAAATGAATCAGTTTAGGGGTCAAATACTTGTTTCACACAATGTTCGTTAACTTTTATATCAAGTGCATTGGGGCTGTGGTGATATACTTTCATCCTGATACGATTCGATTTGATTTAATCTGTGATTCTCACGATTCTTTGATATTGCTGATTTTCGTAGACTGAAAACAAACAAAAATAATGTACAAAACTTATTTTGCTAGTCATTTTTCTAGATTTCCAATTAGGACAACTAGAAAGATCAATAAAAACAAGAAAAATGACAAATAAAATTATAATGGATTAATTTTATATATTTAGAAAAAAAAATGGATTTTAAAAAAAAGTCCTGATATTCATTCTTTTCAACTCAATTTCCCACCCCTAATGTGCATCATGTTTTCTGATATTCTGCTTTTTATTATGACTAAGAAACCAGCATAACATTGACAGACTGGTTATTTTTTCAGTGAGCAAACTAAAACAGGATGAAGAAATTATTTCCCTGCACTGTTGATTTTTATATAATGTTGATGCAATAATGTTTTATCACTGTAAATGGCAGGTAAAATTATAATCAAAAGAGGTGTTTATTTACAACATCCTTATTTCCAGTGGATCCTCCTGAACGCCGCTACATGTAAATGCAGCAACGTTCAAGAGAATCCACTAGAAATGTAAACAAAGCATTGAGATGAAAATCATTCACAGCTCTGGCCCTTTAGGCTACAAAAGGTTATGCAAAAACAAAAAGCCAAACGAGAAATTCCGGAAACTTTAGGGAATGTCAAATCCAGAAATGGCCTTCTGAGAAGTTGGATCTAGAAGGATCCCAGAACTGTGTTTAGCAAGGTGACAGCTACCTCCCTTTAACTTGACATTAAGGGGCACGGCGGCATTTCTCTCACTTATTTCTGTCTCTAAACTTTACATTGTTTATGGAAATACTCCAGAAGAGCATGTCGGTGGGTTTACTTAAATCCAGTTCAGCTGTTCTGGGTGTAGTTATGGGTGCACGCTGCTTTGCTGTCGTCTCTCTACAGCTGAGTCATGCTGAAATCAGTGACCAGAACCGGATGGACGAAGGTGACCGTGTTCTTCCCAAGAACAAATTCCAACACTGCAGGTTAAAAGTTTCCAACATTTAGCATAAAACTGTCGCTAAGATAACATTATGCCCTTCCAGCACCTCAGTAAAGGCACTTGGTGCAAATACCCGAGTTTAATGATTAACCATTTATACAAATAGTGGTTGTTTCGCTGTATTGAGGCTGTCAGTGGCTATTTTGAGAATGACTGGGATGAAGATGAAACCATTAGCACACAACTGGCGAGGGCGTGAGAGGGCGTCAATAGATCAATCTGAAACAGGGTGTACGAGTGTCTAAAACAACAAGGGAGCGGTGAGTGTTTTATAGTTACCATAGCACTAAGTTTCCAGTTTTAAATGTGCTGTACACAACATCCATTTTCTTAACCACTTGTTCCAGTTAAGGGTCTAAGAGAAGCTGGAGTGCATCCCAGCACTCACTGGGCGAGAGGCAGGGTTGTACCCAACATAATAAAGCCAAACGGCAACGCAATAGCATCAAATCTAACTTTCTGACTGAATTCTACTTGAAAGCATCAATCAGGACAGACTATCTTAAAATGAACCTGGCAGAAGTAATAAAACTGGTTTCATGGCGACTGACCAGACCATCTGAGGTGCCCTTGAGCAACAGATGTGCAGAATTTAAGGCTGACCTTTGAGCCTGTTCCTGCCTCTGTCTTTACTAACCCACTTAGCTGCACAGGGAACCAAAGGCCTCCAGGTCACTGGCACATTTGAACACTACAGCCTTTCTCTGCGATTGTACAAACATTTCATTAGAGCAAAACACAAAGACAGTCCAGTCCAACATCATTTCCATCAGACTGCAGCTCAGCTTGCTGTTGTATAACCGAGGCTTCATGAAGAACACAGGGAGCACTCTCTCATGGGATGCTTGTTTTATACAAATGGTGATTAAGATTGGAGATTATCCAAAAGGGTTTTTGGGACATGACCTGGTTATGGGCTGAAAATGGGCTCTAAATGACCTTTATGCCTTATAAATTAAGTGTGCTGAACATTTATACTCACAGCTAATTTAATCATGTGAATGAGGAGCTGAATTCAGTCCATTTGCAGTCAGGATCTGGGTAGATTTCATACATAATTCTTAACAGATAAAAACAATTTCCTTCCAGTTAACCAATGTAAAAGCCAGAATTTGATCAGAGGTTTTCCAATCTGAGCCCTGCTTAGGGAGTTTAAGTGTGTCTCGAAGTCAGGGGGGGACTCGGGCACATGTTGTCAATTTGTGTCTGTGGTCTGGCTGAAGGACAGCCTTGGGCCAGATACTACGTCAACAAGTTCACTAGCCAAGGAGGGGCGAGGAGGAGAAACATGCCGATTCGGCTTTTTGTACTGCCATCTTTCCATCCACTCGGACCTCGGCCAGCTGGAGGTGAAACTGTGGATGTCTGGGAAGGAAGCCCTGAACTATGACAACTCCCTGGAGGAGCATCAGTGGGATCCAGGGAGGCTTTCAAAAAAATCAGTACACTAGTTTTCAACTAAGAAACAGGAGCAAACCCAATAAAAAAGTCACAAAGATCATCACAAAGTTTCCTAATTGCAAATATCTTCAACGTGACAAGGCAAATAACGTAAAAAGCATAGACTGTATATTAAAAATATAACTTATTTAATAGTAATTAATGTTCAAGACAGAGACATGCAGTGAGACCCATAAAGCATAGTGTTTCAGACTGAGGAACATTGTGTTATTAAGGTATTAAGGCTTTACAATCTTCCATCGTGTCCCGTGGTTGTGCCAGACTCTGACTCCCACTGACCTTTTTATAGACACAGGAAGTGCAGCACAGAGCCTCAATCCAGACAGTGTTTTGGAGGGGTGGGGGGGATTCACAGGGATTGAAAAAGACAAAAGGCTAAACAGTTCAGATGCCCAGCTAAATAAGCTCATCCATACAAACACACTGGTGGAGGATACCAGAGCATATGTGGAGCAATGAGACCGCAGCATGACTGACAGACAGACAGACAGGAATCTCGGTGAAAACACATTAGATAATCTCTCAGCCATTGCCAACCGGCTCTCGTGGGATAGTTACTTTACACAAATTGCCAAGCAAGCACAGTAACGGGTATCTGTAACGTGAAACTGGGTAATTCACCAGCTCATTTGCACAAAAAGATGGGTTCAATTTGTAATACAATTGGCAGGATGTCTCTTATCTGAGTATCAATTAGGATACAACCACATTTACATTTTAATTACTCTGATGATGGCATTATCCCGGCCACCTCCCAGGTGAGTAACAGTAAAATCATCTAACGGAAAACCACACAGAAATGTTACAAGGGACCAAATAAATAAACAAAACCTGTTCTTAATAATTAGTCATCATTAGATATTTGATCACAAACAGGAAACTTAAAATCCTCTATCTCTCAGTTCCACCAGATAAATCTATTATTAGACAAAACACACACATCCAAACACCTGAAGCTGACACTGTAGTGGTTTCTACTGCTGTTCATGACACGCTGTTCAACAACACCATTTTTACATTTAAAAAGTTTGTTTTTACGACTCCTTTAATACCTCTACTACTCTGCAGTAAATAACAATATTACATATAAAGTGGTAGAATGATCAAACACGATATAAAAGCTCAGAAAATGCCTTTTGTATGCTATATCAGTGGTGGATGCTTCCCTTAAAAACAAAACAAAACAAAAAAAATCAGACAAGACCAAAGAGTTAACCTGTTTTAAATGTGTGAAATAAAACGCCGTGGCAGTGGAAACACGCTGGCAAAAACAACACTTTATGAAGTGTCGACTTATAAAACTCACCTTTCTGAAGTAGCTGCTGTCCCCTCCGCTGTCTTTAATGCCGTTCGGTATAAGAGTATCCGTCATCTTGAAGGAAAACACCTCTCAGAGGAAGTTAACAATAACTAAAGGCAAAAAAATAAAAAAATTTTAAAAAAAAATTCCTGAACTGGGACCAGACCGCCGTACAACAGGTGAGTATCCTCTCTCTGCTCCTGGTTTGACTCCACTCCACCCAGCTGCCGACTTTTCCAGCAAAAACCCATAAACTCCGCCCAAGCGGCTGAAAGAAGCCGTGAAAAGGGGAGTGAAGTGGGCGTTGACATCTGAAAAAGACTACCGTCACCTGAAAGCACCTGTGTCCAACAGGTGATGTACACATATTTTTATTTATTTACTTTTTTATTTCCACATATTATTAAAACGGTAAGATATGTAAGATTATATACATATATATATATATATATAATATATATATATAATATATACATATATATATATATAT